>NC_045549.1:30427279-30567279 GCF_009769535.1 Thamnophis elegans | reverse complement strand
TTTGGACTTTATTTTCTGTAACATGGTTATTCCTTCAACTTACCCTATATTTCTATAAAAATTAGTGCTGACAGTGGTAGTACCCATTTACATGCACACTGGTTTTGTCTCTACTATTGGAAATCTTTAAAAAGGTTTCTTAATTTTCCAAGCAAAATACTGTTTTTCCTAATCCAATATCAGTTATGCTATATATGCATGCAATTGATTGATTAGAGATTGTTTAATTGATTAGAAATTGTTCAAGTTATAGTTTTTAGTCTAGTCCTGACCAAGAGAAATAATTGTCACTTAGATACTGCAAGCTAAAATGGAACACAGAGCGTAGAATGAAGTAACCAACCTAAAGTTTACATTCTTTAATTTACTCTACATCAGGGGTGTCAAACTCACGTTGTCATGGCAGCATCATGTAACATATTGGGATTTCCCTCCCTTTGCTAAACTGGTAGGGGACAGGCCCAGCACGTGATGCATCCGGCCCATGGGCTGCGAGTTTGACACCGCTGCTCTAGATCTAGATTACTGCTTCTGTTCACAAGATATATGGGAGTAATTGTAGTAGGTTCAGATACTAAAAGAACAACTATATCTATAGGAGGCAACACCTTTAATAGGAAAGGTCTACATTGTACACTTCTGTCAGTACAGTAGCATAATATAATAATTTAAAAATAAATTATTATTTTCAAATAAAAAATCCAATTCTACCATTGCTCTACAACAGCATAACTTTCTTTCCCGGCAATATGATTGGGAACGTAATTAGTAGTGACCTGCACCTTAAAGATCTTGAGCTAGGAAGTGTTTAACCCAACGGTCACATTAGTGTATAACTTTTACTACTTTGATTAAATCTAATTATGCACTTAAAATGCTGTTATTTTATCTTGAGTGGTACCTCGGTACTCATCCTTAATTGATTCCAGGAGGTGCAATGAGTACCAAAAATGATGAGTAGTAAACAATTTTTTTTCCATAAGGAATAATGTAGTGAGTCACAAGGCAGCTGACACTAACAATTTCTAGCTTGTGCGGTGAGTGCTGAACAAACGAATACCGGGACAGAGTTTTTACATCAAAATGTGTTGAGTAACAAATTTGATGAGTTACAAAGCAGTTAAGTATCCAAGTACCACTATATTTCTATAAACATTGGGGCATTGTAAACTTCAAGATCTATTACAATGTTTGTAAAAATTGATAAAATAACTGCATTTTATGTATGTATGTATACATATAGTTATACATAGACATCAATTTAAAATATGGTTATTACGCTAACAACTATATATATAAGTTTGTCTGTGTGTCTGTATATAGTCTTACTGCTGCTTCTAATATTACTACAAATTTTTGTACTAAACTAAATTATGCATAAGTCTTCAAGCAAATAAACAACTGTATTCTGGCCAGTTGACACAACTTGAAAGGGCTGTATTATACTTCAGGATTTTTATTTACATGACTCAGAGCTCTTTTGTAGGTCCCCTGCATTTTAGCAAAATAAAAATAGAAATTACATTTCTTTATTAATGCAATATTGAACAATTTTAATGTGGAAAATCTGCAACGTATTTATGCAAAATAAAAAATTAAAAATAAATATTACATTTGTTCATCACATTGTTGTGAGATCAGTCATTGCCCAAAGGAAAAAAATGGAGGATGGGTTAATTTATATTACTTGAGACTTTAGAAAACAGGTAGTTCTAAAAACAGTACATAGTCGGAATCAATTTAAAAGGTACCCCCTCTTTAATTTATAATATTCATAATATAACATTGTATCATTAATATGCTGTACAATAATGTAGTGCCGATAGCAAAAAAGCTTCAAGAAAATTAAATAATTTTAGTTCTTATTTTCCTGAATTCAGGAAAATAAAATAAATATGTTCTGCAGGGTCATTCCATGAAGTGTCATTCACATCTGCAGATACTTAGTCGCTAATTTGGCCCATAAACTATGTAAACACATCTCTATTTTTTATGAATTCAGTCTTAGAAGAAAGGATGGGCTACAAGTCTAAAATTCTACTTTGATTTTGAAGTCATAAAACTGAAAATATTATGAATATATAGTATGACTTTTTCCAAATATTCCATATAAAGTGCAAAGAATTTCAGTTTAAAACTTATATAATTACAATGCAAAGATATTCTATATATTCTGCTGATAAATGAGAAGCATTCACATCCAGTGGGGCTGACTGCTGAATAATTGCATAAAGTTGCAATCTTAGGTTCATATATTTGGAAATGAAGCTTTCTTGAATTTAGTCAGACTTGCTGCTTATTATGCATGCATAGAATGCACTATTAATCAAATGAAAATATTTATAATCAGATTTTTCAGCCTTAGCTGTTTGTTTTGCTTTGCTAAAAAGGGGAAAACATTCACTTCTAGCATTTCTAGACATCTGTCTGAGCTCACCTTCTCATGCATATCTCACCAGATGTTTTCTATACTATAAATCCTTTTTTTTTTCAGGATTAGACTTTTTAAATGAAAAATAATTTGAAAAATGCAATTTCTCAAGAATCTAACCCTCTGCCTGATGCCAAATGGTTGTATACTGTTTTTCCCCAGTTAGGTCATATTTTTTTCAGTGTTTAAAGATACCTAATCTTTCTTATTTATTTTTCTGTATTATTCCTTCGGCATCTCAAATATTTTGTTTTTCACATTGATATTTCTTCACTACAGTTTGCATATTTGCAGCTTGGCATCATCTTCCATAATGCTAAAAATGACACATGCAGTCTCTAACACTGGAAAGTGACAAGTAGATATGATAAAATAACCACAACAGAAGGTATTGCTTATTATTGTGTTGAGTGAAGCATGAATACTTAATACATTCCATGAAGCAATTTATGCAAAAATAGATAAGAATATGGGGTGGGATGGGGTGGAGGTAGAAATGGTTAGTTGGTATTTTCTGGATGTATTCTTGGGAACCAAGTATGTGTAACAACAAGTTACTATCATTCTAATCCAAAATAAGAGAGTTAGTGGTTAGTTATATAGTGGTTAAGGCACCAGGCTAAAAAAGGGGGCAATTTCTAATCCTGTCCTAGGCACAAAGCCAGCTGTATGATCTTGGGCCAATCAGTTTTTCTCAAGCCTTAGAAAAGAGTCAATGGTAAATTACTTTTGGGAAAACCTTGCCTAAAAAAACTTCAGGGACTAATCTAGGTAGTCTTAAAAAATCAGAATGACTGAATGGAAGGAACAATTAATAACCTCAAATATATTCTCAGTGGCTCAAGGTTGACTCAGCCTTCCATCCTTCTGTGATCGGTAAAATGAGTACCCAGATTGTTGAGGGCAATATGCTAATTGTAAATTGCTTAGAAAGTGCTGTAAAGCACCATGAAGCGATATATAAGTCTGCTATTGCTATTGTTATATGTAAAGTGCCACATAATAGAAATTTTGTATACTCTCCTTGAAAATCATGATGATATGGGCATGCAAAATTTCCTTAAGTATCTCACTTATAGCTATCTATACTGCCAGTATTCACTCTCCCAAATCATTAAAAGCACTTTGTACAATAATCTGCAATCATCTTCCTTCTACTAGCTCAGAAATACTGAGAACAAGGAATCAAAATAATTCCCCTCTCAAGGGTCTAAGGTCTTGTAGCCACAAAAACCTCCTAACCTTTTTTCTATGCTTCAGGCAAAAATGTAATGTAATTTAAACTTTGCAATCTGCATCTACACTTGTTGGTGTATTTATCTGTCACACCATTTGTATCCTAACCCTTCTTGTAGAGCTGAAAAGGCATGAAGCTATCTTTCCCTTTAAAATATCTTTTTGCCCCATTGCAGTCTAAGAATAAGAGTATCTGTCCATTGGACATCAACCCACTCACAAGTTCCAAAAAGCTACTGTATTTCCCAGAAAATAAGACAGGGTCTTATTTTCTTTTGACCCACAAAATATGGCTTGGGACTTATTATCAGGGGAGGGTTTATAGTTTTGGGGTTGATGGGCAGCTGCTCTCTTGCAAGTGGGCTCCCAAAGAGCTGGGCACAGCCTCAGGAGTGAACAGCTGTGCTGCGCTGTTGCAGCAGCACAACAAAACAGCCATGAGGCGACCATGCTCACGAGCAGCCGCATGGCAAACCTCCTTTCCAGCCAGACACAGCACCATTCACTGACCTAGGGGTATCGCCAAGCCGTGTGAGCACCTGTTTGCCGCCGCCCGGCTCTTGCATCTTGGCGCCTTCAAAATGCCAGTGAATGGCACTCTGCACGGCTGGAGAAGGGGGTTGCATGAGCGGCTGTTCTGCTCCCACTTGCGCGCCTCCCAGTCTCACGATGCCCTGGCCCAGCTCTCCCTGCAGAGCCAGGGCATCTCCGCAGCCGCCACAGCCGCCATCCCAGCATGGCTTTTTCAGCAGCTTCCAAACTGGGTCTTCCGGCAGTGGCTGCTCTGGGCGTACACTCTATGGTTGAACGCACTGCTGACAGCTAGCCCACAACCATAGAGCATACGCCTAGAGTGGCCACTGCCGGAAGACTCAGTTTGGAAGCAGCTGAAAAAGCCGTGCTGGGATGGTGGCGGCGGCGGCCGCAGCTGAGGTGCCCTGGCTCTGCAGGGAGAGCTGGGCCAAGGCATCGTGAGGCTGGGAGTCGCACAAGTGGGAGCGGAACAGCCGCTCGCACAACCCCCTTCTCATGCAGAGCGCCATTCACTGACATCTCGAAGGTACCAAGACACAAGAGCCGGGCAGCGGCAAACAGGCGCTCCTGCAGCTTGGCGATATCCCTAGGTCAATGAATGGCGCTGTGCCCAGCTGGAAAGGGGGTTTGCCGGGTGGCTGCTGTGCCCGGCTCTTTGGGAGCCCGCTCGCAAGAGAGCAGCCACCCGGCAACCCCCCTCTTCAGCTGGGCACAGTGCTGTTCACCAACCTAGCAGTATCCCGAAGGCACCAAGCAACACGATCACCTTTGCCCCCTTGGTTCCTGCAGCTTGGCACCTTCGGGATACCACTAGGTTGGTGAGCGGTGCTACCTGGTCAGAGTTGGGGGGTTGTTCAGGGGGCTTATTTGCTGGGGATTATATTTTTGCCCACCAGAAAAATGTGGTATGGTCTTATTATCAGGACATGTCATATTTTCGGGGAAACACGGTACATAATCTAAAAAATTTAAAATAGTCAAAATTGACCACCTGAACTGGAAATAAATTATCTCAGCTATTGAACCATGATCCAATTCTACATACAGTTGGCCATAAAAATACTTATTTATGTCTTTTTTTCAGTGTAACTAGATATGGGGCATCTATGGAGATTCTCAGTCATCCAGGTCATGGTTGAGCCAAAGGTCCTTTTTTGCAATAGGCAACTGGACTTTCTGGTTTTTCTTTGAAGACATTTCGCTTCTCATCCAAGAAGCTTCTTCAGCTCTGAAACGAAATGTCTTCAAAGAAAAACCGGAAAGTCCAGTTTCTCCCATATGTTATGGACAATCTCCCTAATTTCTAGACCAAATCAGTTTAAAATTGCTATATTCTTAAATTCCATAGCTCTCCTTGAATAATAGCAAGTATGGAAAGAACCATTGTCTCCTGCTAATTGATAAAGTTAAACCCTCTCTTCAAAAACTGGTTAAAAATTGATTGAAGTATTTATCTCCACTGAATTTCACACAAGGTAATACTACCGGTATTAGCATTAGTATATCTTTCCCCATTAATACTGTGATCTTGTTTCTTATTTTCCTGGATAGTCATTTGCAGCACTATCTATCTCCTAGGATATGGCAACATAGCCCTTTAGATCATTAAGATTTATTTTTAACAATACAATTTTAATGTTTAATATTAGTTGTGGTAGTTTGTTCTCCGAGCTTGTTATTTAGCTTCCAAACATTTCATCACCAGACTAGGTAACATCATCAGTGGAACTTTGGTTGAAATGGCTTGTTTCAGTTCTCTTCTGCTTTTATAGGTCTTATGTGGTCAGTTCAGTGGTGGGTTGCAGGCAGTATGCCCCGGTATGGGCGTACTGGTGCCTGCCGGGAGCACTGGGTACCGTTCTGGTACAGTGCTCCGGAGGGCCTGCCCACCTTACTTGTATTTGAGCTCTTTGGCGCTTCCGTGCATGCGCACGGAGTTTATGGCACCCACAGGATATAAGGATGTATGCACGCATGTGCGCATGTGCTGCACACATTCATGTGGTGGACGCCAGCCCCGTTGCACCATACTGGTTGCAACTGGATCAGGAACCCACCACCGGGTCAGTTGGTCATGTGACCGACTGGTCACACCGTGTGAGGTCATCTGGCTGAAGGTCATGTGAGTCAGCTGGTGGTCAATGCCATCGTTGGTTGGTCGCTCAATTGATCCAACTTCTTACAGATTCGTAGGCTGGTTGCAGATTGATATATTTGTTGAAAGAGCCATTTATTGAATACCAGGCTTTGGCAAATTAGCATGTGTGGTGTGCAGTTGCATAACTGATCACATAAGATCTATAAAAACAGAGGAAATGGAAACAAGATACCTCAATTGAAGTTCCGCTGATGATGCTACCTAGCCTGATGAAAAAATGTTCAAAAATTAAACAAGCTTGGAGAACAAACTATAACCAACATCAACCATCCGAGCTACAAATATTTTCCACCATTTCTATTGTTTAATGTTTCTTTGCTTTTATTTATTTGCTTCAAATATAAAATTATTCAAATATAAAATTATATTCTCAGGATAACTGACAAAGTAGTAAAAAGCAATAAAAGTACAATATGGATTTTTAAAAGAAATTGTCTTGACTATGGATCTAATATTAATTACCGTGGCCAACTATTTTCTTCGAGGACTATCAACATAGCCAATGAAACATTTCCATGGCTATTTTGTTGTAAGGTAAATAGCCGATTGAAACTGACAGGCTTTATGTTTGCTAATAATATTTAGTCAAAAACAGTTTTAGTTAGAAGCAAGTTCTATTTTTCTAAATTTTCAGGAAAACTTGTTTTCAGGTCTTTTTACTTAAACAACAACTAAAATGATTATATTGAAATCAAGAGTATTTTCTAATAACCAAAATGGTTGTATTATATCAGAGTAAGAGAAGGATGAATTCAAGGGCAAATAATTTGAACTAAGATTGACTGATTTCCCCAAATTATAAACAAACCATATTTTGGCTTAGCACAATATGTCAACCCATCCATTAACATGACAAGAGACAGAAGATTCAGTAGCAAATTAATCCATTATAGGACTTGTTTGTTTTGGACTTAGTGTGCTGGACATACTGGATTTGCACTGTGCATGAAGCCAGGTTTTAGACAAAGCTAAATTATAAAGGTAATGCAAATATAGATGTAAATTTAAATACAGTTGACAATTTTTTGAACCAGCTCCATAGCTGTATTTGTCATCAGCAGCATGGCCTGTAATTATTAATTTGTGATAGCATTCATTACCTGAAAGCCATAAAAGGTTCAGCCTGATGGTTTTTACATATTCAATACATGTTAAAAGGCAGAAGGTGAAAATTAGACCCTTTCATCGCCAAGTAACATAAAAAATGAAGAGCTAAAACAACTAGTTATGAATGTTAACTGATTGGGAGAAAATGGCTTGATTAGCTTTTGCAGTTTTAAAAGCACTAAGGTTGGCAGGCCATGGTGATTTCACAGAATGGGGGAAAAGCTGAAGAAAAAATTCATGAAAGAGGAATTGCATGTTTTATTTATTTTTTTAAAAAGTGAATATGTTGTATTAATTCATAAAATGAATTCTTCAAGCTGTGTACTTTTCCATGTTGTGAAGGATTTTGCCAATTTAAAAGAAATAGAAAAGTTTGATATAAAATGAACTTATCTTAAAAAACAATGATCCAAAATAAGTACAGGAGAAATTGTTTGCATTTTTACTAATGTACAATTTCTGCAGGGAGAAATATGCATAGTTGGGGGCAATGTAGAATAATAAATATAAACTTCAGAACAAATTCTTTTTTTTTAATAGAAAAAAATCAGGTGTGATAAACCGAACTTGACAAATTCACAGACATCATACAAACTGGAAAAAAAAACCTTCACACATAAAATGAATTTGGCACATTTAGAAAAATGAGAAACTGAAAATGAAAGATTTTGTCACACATGCTGTACAGTGCAGCCATCTGGCTATGTTCATAAAAACACACTGAACCATCAACTCACCAAATCACATTTTAACTTATGTGTTACACAAACTTAGGCTGTGGCTAACAGAAGGTTCAGTGTGTGATGCAAACTCAGATAATTGGATTAATAACAGTATGTATGTTGTGCAAGCACAACTAGGCTGTCCAAGAATAAGAAGAGTTGGCCACCCTACCACCAGTGGCCTGACCCTGCCTTTTTAATTCTTCAGCAATAGAAAAACAGACCAGCAATTCTTTCTCCTACACAAACAACTTCCTTGTGTTGCCACCATAATCTGTTCTTAAAGCCCCTCAGATGGCCAGGCTATTGCATGTTCACTTCTGCCAAGCATTGCCCTTTTCATGTATATCTTTTCTGAACTACTGGGTGAGACTGTGAAAGAAAGATGGGGAACAAAAAGGATTATTAGTACACATGGGGTGTTTGATTTTTCTATTTTAGAGGCAGTATATGACTGTAACTGGCATCGTCTATGGCTAGGAATTACGTCAGAAATGAAGCAAGAAAGTACTTCTATGTCAAAAACTGAGATAAATTTGTTGTATATAGCTGCTTCTCTTTAACATTCTATATGTTAGAACTGCTCAAGACTTAAACATTTTCATAATTGGTTTCACAACACAAGCATAATCAAAGATTGGTTTATCCTTGTGCGATTTTCTTGGATCTGAAATGAATTGGGATTAAATCTGCCACCTACTTTGCAGATTTGTAAATGCAATTCAAATGCTTTTTCTCTCCTGTATTCTTTGGCAGGGAAAGGAATCTCTGCCTGTTAGGTAAGATTTCTTACCCATTGGAAGCCAAAGCCCATAAATGTTAGCTGAGTGTTGGCAGAGTTAAGTGAAATGCATGTGTTTTTCCTTTAAGACTGGTCAGCTGAGGGAAGGTTGGCAGTGTTCCTCCAACAATCCCAGGCTGAGTGTCTATGTCACCATTCTCTTCTTGGCATGCCTCTTCAAGGCAGTGTATCACATTCAGAATAGCTTGTGACTGGTTCTGTGGGGGTGGAGGAGGCATCTGCATTGGTTTAGGCCTCTTAGCCTAGGAAGTCATCTTACTAAACCACAAAGTCTGACTTTAACTTGCACAGAAAAATGCACAGCTCTCACTTCAATCCTTGGCAATGTAGTGTACATTTTTCTTGGACTATACAATGCAGGAGGTTGGACAAGAATCTTTCCAACACTTGAATGTCTTAGGCATTTTCAAAATGCATTTGATTCTTTTCCCATCTTGATCCACAAACAAGAACTATTAATGCCCTTAGGAATAGATTAGCAACAAACTGTAATAAATTGGCAAGTACTTATTTTCCAAACTGGCATAATGCCAAGGCATGAGACTGCATGACACTAATTCTAGTTAGGTGGGGAATGAGGATACCCCTTCAGAAGTAAGAGTGAAGTATTGTGCATATCCTTGTTTGGTATTGTTTTACATATTTTAGAGCCAAGTGTTGCCATTAAATAATCCCATGCCTGAGTCTTGGCTTACATTAAACCTTGAGGAGTATAAAAATAAGTTCCCTTTGGTTACAAGAATGAAGCAGTCTTGCCATGTTTCCTGGCTGAAACTTTTATTTGCTAATTGAGGCTTAGTTCTGTGGTATTTGAAGTAATACCATCTGTACCAGGACTCATCTACTCCCCCAATGTTAAAATGTAGGTTTGCAAGGCCTCAGATTATCATTAATTCTTAATTCTCATTAGAATTAAGATTGCTATCTAATGAAAGATTATCAAGGGGATTCTCCTGGTGCTAATCCATATTTTGGGCACTCATGCTGAACAGATGATTATGTAGTTTGTAAATTCTAAGAGAAATAAGGTTCTCCAAGCAATGCTAAAAAATTGTGGCAGTAAAAATAGAATTGAACAAGTCCCAACATCTATCAAGCCATGGTTTGTTGTCATTATAATTTGTTGGATAAGCCTGAGTTGACAGGATTCACAAAATTCACAAAACTCAAAACACCTCCCCCCCACTGCAATTTAGATCATGGCAATAACTGAAACATCCATTATCATACCAATGCTACTTTAAATTCCATTCTATAGAAAATTCTATAGATTGAAGACTGGAACATGGCTTCTCAATTTCCTGTGATGGCAATTTTACTTGGGCTGAGGAAACAAATATGAATTTGATCTCTTGATTTCATTATTTATACTGTTATAGATGCACAGTGTGAAGGGGAAACAAGCATATTCTACTTTGCTGTACTACAATTCTTCAAATTAAAAAAAACCACAATTATTTAGCATTCTTCAGAGCTAGAAGACAAAATAAGCTAGGTTTGTTTTGAGAAAAAGTGCTTTTTCACAGATTAAGAAGATTGAAAGTAAAGCAAGCCACAAATATGGGTAAATTAATTTTCTGCTGACAAGCAACACAAATTGTTTTAGAATAGAAAATAATTAATGTTGGGTAAAGAATTAAAACTGAGATTATAATGAGATACAACATGTTCTTCAGACCATCCAGAGGTCATTGTTACTTGGTTCCAAGTGGCTACAAGTAAGTAAGATTCCAACTGCTATAAAGTAGAAATAATGCATTAGTATACAGTCAGCTTTAGTGTGACCTGAGGTTAATGGTAGTTGCTCTTGGTATGTTTATAATGGTTTAAAAGAGATGTATGAGCTATAGAAATGCAGGCTAGTGCAATCTTCATATATCTGTAAAAAAATCACTTAAATGATGCTGTACTTTTACTCAATAACTGAACTGAAGGTTTAAAGAAGACTTTCCTCTTAGAATGACAGCACCTCTTATATATCATTTGAGTATCTTGATCTAATAATAGATTATAGGTAGTCCTTGACTTAACAACCACAATTGAGCCCAGAATTTATAGTACTAAATGTGTTAAGTGAGTTTTGTCCCATTTCTGACTTTTCTTGCCACATTTGTTAAGTGAATCACTGTGCAATAGTTAAATTAAAAAATGGTTGTTAAGTGAATCTGGCTTCCCCATTGACTTTGCTTGTCAGAAGGTCACAAAAGATGGCCACGTGTTCCTGGGACACTGCAACCATCATATATATGAACCAGTTGTCAAGTATCTGAATGTAAATCACATGACCATGGTGCTATAGCCATAAGTTTGAATAATGGTCATGTCCCCTTTTCAGTGCGGTTGTAAATTTGAACTGTTACTAAATGAACTGTTGTAAGTCAAGGATCACCTATTTAGCTATAGATGTCTTAGTGTGGCAGTACACTGAATTCCTGGAACTAAGCCCATGGAAAATGATGTGTATCTCAAAACACTGCACTATCCAAAGCAGAGGAAGACCTGATGAAGATTTAGCAGAAAATGTCAGAAAGAATTGTTACAGTGTGGAGGTCTTTTTGAACTGGAGGTGTAATTTGCTCTGCAGTTGAAGAAAAACAAGACAGTGATGGCTTTTATACTTTTTATCATACACAGTGATATTATTTACAACAGGAATTTGCAATAGGTACTATACAACACAATACTGGTGTTTACCCAATTTCAGGTTTCCTACTAATGTCTCCCTTCAAGACACTACTTGTCTCTATCTCTCCTGCTTCCTCCCCATTTCTCTCCATCTCCTTCATCCTTTCCTTGACAAGAAAAAGTGAAAAAAGGAAATGGACTGGAATTGTGTTTAACATAGCTTGATCTTTTCCTGGAAACACTCAGCCAAGCAGCTACTGCTTCTCCATTGGGGAAGAAGCTGTCTCAAGGGTCTTCTGACCAGAAACCAAGGCTTTGCCACTGACAGCAGATGTCTTCTGTCCCGTTCTTGGGTGGAGTTGTCGTCCCTCTGGGTCTTCCCTTCCCTTATTCTAGGAAAGCCTTTCCATGGACCTTTCTTCTCTCTTCCCAACCAGGAACTGATAACTGGTCTGCACACTTAATTTGTCTCTCCAACCTTTCTCTGCAGCCGCTCCATTCACTCGGTGCACAATCTTTTACTCTTCCATCTTTGTGTGTGTGTGTGCGTGCGTGCGCGCGCGTGCGTCTCTCTCTCTCTCTCTCTTTCTCTCTCTCTCCCCCTCCCCGGCCTCTCTCAGCAACTGAAGAGGTGGGTGTGCCCCAAGGGCTGCAGTCCCTAACATTTACCTATCAGACTGTACTAGTAGGACTGTTATCTCAACATCTCATCACAGCAACCCTGGCTAGCAGAGAGGTCAGCTCATCAGGCCTCATGACAGTACAGCTGCCCTCCAAGGCCAGAAGTGAGCTGTTTTCCTCATTTATTCATTCCATAAGCTGAGTCATGCCAGCAGAACAGCAGCCTGGCCAGGCCAGGCCATTAAAACCATTTGCTCTGCAGTTGAAGAAAAACAAGACAGTGATGGCACCACAAACACCCTGGAACAAGGCCACCCTAGTTTGGTACAGTTCTACTTGGAATTCTCATTTGGTTTTGAACTCTGGAGGATAAACAACACAATCATGATTTAGGTTTATAACTTTTTTAAAACATAGAGCAACGATTGAGCACTGTTGCCTAATATAACTGTGTGACTGACTCTTTCCACAGCTAATTAATTACACATGTGTGAGTATATTTATGTATAAGCTTATATTCAGTTAGTAGATGTGGCAAATTGTGTAACTGTATGATTTCCACCTTCTCAGTGGAGGCGAAACTCAGTTTTCCTGTATCTACCTCAGATAATTAATGTTTGAATCCTTATAATATAAAAAGTATGTACAAAGTCGGTGATATTGGTCTCATAGGCCTTATGGTGCAACTGCATTTTTAAAAAAAGTATTAGGTTTACTGGAAAGTAATACAGATATTGTGTATAGGTAGTCCTCAATTTACAACCGTTTGTTTAGTGACCATTCTAAGTTACAATGGCATGGAAAAAAGTGACTTGTGCAACAATCATGTGAAAAACAGTCATATCTTCATGGTCACATGATCAAAATTCTGATACTTGGCAACTGACTCATATTTATGACAATTGTAGTGTCCAGAGGTCATGTGATTACTTTTGTGACCTTCTGAGAAGCAAAGTCAATGAGGAATTACTTAATAACCATGTTACTAACTGAACAACTGCAGTGATTCATTTAATATGTCTGGCAAGAAAGGTTGTGTCAGCCTCTGCTTCGATTACTTGCTATCGGCTGCCATAGAAACGGGGAGGGTGGGGGCATGGTATTTGGGATGGGAATAAATGGTGCAGGAGGTGATTCAGAAAAGTGAGTTTTCTTCTCACCATCTTCTGCGCATGCTGATGGGCAGTGTTTGGACCTGATCAAGGTCAACCGTTCTGCATACCAACATGATGATGCCTTTTGGAGATGCAATCCACATGACACCTAAGGGAGTTGCAGATTAGACACTCGGGTGGGGTCATTGGAGGGAGAGGGCTGGGTTATCATTTGATGTGTACTTGTTCAGGCCTTTCTGGCTCAGAACTTGCTTTACTTTCGTTGCTGTCTTTTCATAACCAGTAAAAGTATTTTAATTCCATAAACAATGGAGTTGGGAGTTTTCTTTCTTGGTTATTGATAGAGGCACGCCCGACAGGTTGTAAAATGGGGCATGTCTTGCTTAGCAACAGAAATTTTGGGCTCCATTGTAGCCATAAGTCAAGGAATACCTGCATATGAATAACCCAATTTTGCACTTTAAATTTAGTTAGAATCTTTATGATATTTCTGATTATTGGGATTTTTATATACTTTTTGCTTTTTTATAATAACACACTGGCTGAATTTAGTTATTATGCTAAGCTCTTCTTTAGTGCATTATGTTTTGGCTTAGTATGTTGTATGAATCTAGCATTTGCCATTTGTAAAATGTTTAGCTAATTGTGGCTTATCCAATCAATCATGCTTAGGGATACAATTGTTAAGTTCAGTTTGTGAATCCAATCATAAAAATGTATTATTCAATTCATGACTCATAGCAGTGTATGCCTGGGTATATGAGACTGTTATCAGTAGTTTTGATCAGTGACATCACCGAAGTAAACAAACAAACCCCAGATGGCACAGATGGCACCAGAACAGGAATCCTTCTAGAAATAATGCAGTCATCCCTAATCTCAGGAAGTCTTCTTGCTAATCCTGAAATTAATGATTAAAGTTCTGAAAGAGTGATTTCCAGCAACCCTAACCTTGCCTTTTGAAAAACCCTTCATTTTGCAGGGGATTTAAAAACTGTTCCTCCGATGAACATAGCAACCGCCTCCTATTTTAAGGGTTTCTGAAGTAAATAAAACCCTTGTGAACTTTTGTAAAAGGCATTTGTTGGCAAGTGCAAGAAAAGCAACATTTTACTTAAAGATACAGCCTTGCTTTTTTTCTTGCCTTTTGTAAGATAGAGATACATATTTCAACAAAAAAGTATTTAGGCAAATAGACCTATTTCAAGGGGATAGGTATAGGAGAAAAAAACTTTTAAGAACTCAAATGGAAGATCTGTAGTTTACAAACTTCTGGTCCCTACAAACCTCATGAAAACAGTGACAAAAAATAATGGCTGCAAAATTGTAATTGAATAGAGTACAGTGTACCGTGTTTCTCCGAAAATAAGATAGGGTCTTATTTTCTTTTGACCCTCAAAATAAGTGCCTGGCCTTATTTTTGGGGAGGTCTTATTATTTTTGAGGTGCAGGAGGTCCTTTATCTTGGCCTGCGGCCCATAGATCAGCTGATCCAGAGGGGGCAGGAAGTTATGTCTGTTTCTGGCACACACTTGCCAGCTCTAGTGTTGCTGGGTCTGCCGCTCTTTTTGCGGCTAAGAGAAGGGGCGCGGTAGCTAGGGTTTGTGATAGCGGCCTCCGCAAGGCCATTCTACGTGGACGGCAGGTGCATGTGGGGCGCATGGAGCATGTTCCCCCTCCACTCAGGAAATGGCGGGGACCGGCTACACATGTGTTTAAATATTTTGGGGGAGGGCTTATTTTCAGGAGAGGGCTTATTTTAATGCATGCACTCAAAAGCCCGATTAGGCTTATTATACGGGGATGGCTTATTTTCAGGGACACAGGGTATTCAAAAAGTGAGACATTGTATTTTGAGATATTTAAAATTATATAGCATCACCATATACCAACCTTTATTTAATAAAAAAGTATTTTTTCTGAAATTGGACAAGCTGCTTACATATAAGACAATGAGCCATGGTGGTGCAGTGCTTAGAGTGCAGTACTGCAGGCTACTTCAGCTGCCTGCCTGCTGCCTGCAATTTGGCAGTTCAAATCTCACCTCAAGGCTCAAAATTGACTCAGGGTAAAATGAGGACCCAGATTGTTGGGGGCAATATGCTGACTCTGTAAACCGCTTAGAGAGGGCTGCGAAGCACTGTAAAGCAGTATATAAGTCTAAGAGCTATTGCTAATAGATATTCAAACTGCTTCTTTTTGCCTTTATTACTATAGTATTAGATGAGATACCCTGATCAATGCAATTGCTGCTATAGAAGGGTATGTCCTGATGTGTAACTCTGTGATAAATGTTTGTTTGTTTATTTGCTTATCCATTTTTTTAAACTGCCCAAGGACTCTGGGCAATGTAAAAATAAAACTTTGAAAATATAAAAACAGTGTAGAAATTTACAATGTAAAAAGGCAATGATTGATTACAAATTAAGAGTAAAAATTAATTAAAAGGCAGAGAAGGGCTTTTGGGGTGCTAACAGCCCCATGTCTTGTCTCCTGTGAGCCCCAAGCAAGGATGCAGAGCCATGTCATCAAAAGTCTTTTACAAAGTGTTCATTAAGGTTTTATTTACTTCAGAAATGTTCCAAATGCAACATGGCTACTATTTTTTATTGAAGGAATATCTTTTAAAACCTATCTTCCTCCCACCCCCAATCCCAAAGGTGTTGAAAAGGCAATAGAGGCCACCAAAGATCACTCTTTTAAGGCTGCTAATCATTAACATTAAGGATTAGCCAATATACTTCCTGAAAAGAGGAAGGTTGCATGACTTGGCAACATCTGAAATTTTGTGCAGTAGCACCTGTGGAAAGTCAAGATCTGTGAGATGCTTGGTGTGCACTTCTGTTGATTGCCGGCTGCCAGCAGTTCGGCAGTTCAATTCTCACTGGCTCAAGGTTGACTCAGCCGAGGTCAGTAAAACGAGGACCTAGATTGCTGGGGGCAATATGCTGACTCTGAAAACCGCTTAGAGAGGGCTGTAAAGCACTATGAAGCGGTAGATAAGTCTAAGTGCTATTGCTATTGTAATTCAAGACCTATCATTTTGTATACACATTAATGTTGCATGCATGCACAAAAAGGGTGGGGTTTGGATCTTGATGCTGCACCTGCCATCTATGACCTCTCTATGTGAATGCATCCACATTCAGTAACTTATACAGTCAAATTATTTGGGACTATAATATTGAATATTTAACAAGCATATAAGATTTTTTTTTCTGAGTCAGCGTTGAGTCCTAGCAACCACTTGGACTAGACACTGCAATTTTCTTACTTACTTTTTTACATATTAAATTATTTTTCTTGGTTTATTGAAAAGAATAATTAAATTTCAAGAGGAAATCGTATTTCATGTAAAGTCTACCCCATGGTAGATAAATTAATATATGGGAGAAAATCATTTGTAGAAGAAGCTGCTTGCTTTATGATTATAGTGTACTTTACCAATCAAAATAAGTAAAAGGTATCATCATATATTTCATAGGCAAATTTTAGAATACATTTTTGTACTGGTTTTTTTAAATTGTGGAATTGGATTCAAGCGTGTCTATGTTAGTACTTTTCTATGCTGTCCATCTATATGCTATAATTTGCTTTCCTATTTTTTCTCTTATGCTTATCATACTCTTATTCTTTCTGGAGTTTTCCTTCCCTCCCTCCCTAAAACCTTAATGGCTATTCCATTAATACAGAAGTCAGGCTTCTTCAACAGCAGCCCCATGTTTCCCCTATTTATTAACAGACTTCATTAAAACTATTTGAAACACTGTATAAATTGCTGGATTTACAGATGCACTGTTGCAAATTTGGTAAAAGAATGGATGTGCATTTCCAACAATGGAATATACAAGGTGACTATATAAACCAAGTTGAATGTTGGAGGAGGATCAGGGGTGAAATCCACTTACCTTTGTTACTGGTTCGGTAGCAATGTGAGCGCGGGCTTCGCTCACACATGCCACCTCTGCACATGCACAGGGCCATGCATGCGCAGAGCATCAAAAACGAACATAATGACGTCTGAGCGAGTGGGTGGAGCCTGCTACCAAGTGCACCTGCAAAGGTAAGCAAACGGGCGTGGGGAATCTACTGTCTCATGTAATTTAGATAATACAAATCATGTGTCATAGCTGATCATTGGAAAAACCGAAATGGTTTCATTTTTTTTATTACTAGTTCAGGTGAACCAGTAGCATTTTTACTACCGATTTGGGCGAACCAGTCCGAACTGGTAGCATTTCACTCCTGAAGAGGATACTTGTGTAGAGTTAATATAATGTAGCAGGTGTAGGAGATCAAAGTATAGTAATCCATACAAAACAGATTAATCCATGCAATAGCGCATTGCTCTTGAATAAATATGCTAGTTCACATATATAACATTAATTTCCTTACTTAGATAATACATATTTAACTTAATACACACAAGGATGAAAAGGAGAAATATTGTTCTCTTTATTTACCCTATCATGCTAACAATCTGTTTTAGATGTGCAAAGGGAGGCAAAACAAGAAGTTGCTTGTTCAGCACCATTGTTCAAAATAGCCAACTCCTGCTGACCCTCATGGAGAACTTTTGCTGATCTATGCACCCAAGTACATGTTTGAATTACAAGTGAGGTTGATTGGCACACCAGATCATCTCAGATAGATTCAAAAGATGAATATGATGCGAATATGAACCACTGTAGGGTTTACTGGAAATTGTAAATACGTTTGAAAGTAATGTGAATGCATGACAGTTTTAAAAAGTAAACAATAGAGTCAAGGAATCATAGATTTATACTTCAGCAACCTCCTAAATGGTATACATATGAAAATCAGAAATGGAGAGCCTTTGTAGCTGTATGTGGCAATTTCTCTGATTTGTGTAGGAAACAAGTATTTTACTTTTGAGGACCTAACACACACATTTTCTTTTCTTTTCTTTCTTTTAAAAAGACTGTCTAAAAAGAGTGGGGGGATAGTTTGGGCTTCATCCCCTTTGGTGGCTATGATCTATTTTTTACCCAGAATTTGGGGGGGGGGGATTTTAAGTATGACCTCCATCCAGGAAAAATATTCATCCTTGCCCCTAGACAGTCTTGCAAAGGAATTAGACATGACCTCTGCTTTTTGCCAAGTATTTTTGGCATTTCGGGTATAAAATGGAATTTGTTTTGTCTTCCAAATGAGCCATAGCCTAATTTGAAGAGAAACTGTAAGCATCATTTGTATTTTCTTATTTCCATATAACAAATGTTTTATGTGAATGTGTCCTATTTCTTAAAATAGATTTTGCTTTATTGGAGAATTGAAGTTCAGCCATTTCATTTAGAAGATGGATGGGACACACATACATCTGATTTCAGTACACTGTAAGTTATAGAATTGTAGTTGAGGCTATTCTGAACTGGGAAAAATAGGCTGCTACTTTCTTGGTGTCTTCTTAGCATATAAGATTAACTTCAGAGATGTCTGGTTTTACTTTGCATTCTAAATTCTGTATAGCTAAAGTTTTGTTGTTGTTGTGACATTAAATAAATATAAGACCTTTTCTTATTTATTCAATTTAAAAAAATGAAATGTGGAAAACCTTGAAAAGATACTTTCAAATTCTTAATATAGACAGCGTATTATTACTGGGTTATAATTACTGGGTTAATATACATAGGAATATGGGACAAGTCTCAATGTTGCAGGTCTTGTGATGTCATCGAGCTGAGACAGACTACATAATTTGTATCATTCTTACAAATATTTTGTGAGGTACACAATACTACTTCTTCCTCATATAAACACGGTAAGTCAAAACCAAACAAATCACATTATGCGATATATCAATCTACTTATTGCCCAGCCTGTGCAAGTGACCTAGGAAATAAATCTGGCTATCACCACTGATCTGATTGGAAGAAGAACTTACAATGAAGTTAATGGTCTAATCATACAATAAAACATATTGCCTGGCTTCACCCATCACACCATCATAATATATACGTTTTTGACTTAGTATGATATGTGAGCTTAGGCATTGTGATTTGTAAATCATGTTTATGGCTTAGCATTAGGTGTGAACTACATCAGAACCATATCTCTATGTGAATCCCAGCTTCTGTTTGAACATGATGTACTTTTTCTCTCCTTGGTGCCATTTTTAGTAACCTAAATCTTCCTCAATCCAAACAATTTGACAGTTTGTACCTTAGTTTCTTTCTCACCTGTGATTTCTAATGTGGGAATCATCTAGATTGAGAAAAAATGATATGGAGGAAATAAAATAGGACCACAACTCTAATTATTGACTATAGTTCCATTTTGAATTATTGTGCTATTAAAATATTGTTTCCTTATCTATTTGTAATGCTTCACATATTACTATATAATTAAAATATATGATAATTTTTCCCATGCACCTTAGTGGCTTCCATTTGAATTTATGTGCATTATGCTTGCTGTGACTCCAGTGACTTCAGCTTGTCCAGAATGCAGCCGCGCGAGCGATTGTGGGTGCACCTCGGTACACCCACGTTACACCTATCCTCCGCGAGCTGCACTGGCTGCCCATTGGTCTCCGGACATGTTTCAAGGTGCTAGTGGTTACTTTTAAAGCCCTACATGGTATCGGACCTGGTTACTTGAGAGACCGCCTGCTGCCAGTCACCTCCCAAAGACCTATTAGATCCCACAGACTAGGCCTCCTCTGAATTCTATCTGCCGGCCATTGTCGGCTGGTGACTCCCCGGGGGAGGGCCTTCTCTGTGGCTGCTCCAGCCCTCTGGAACGATCTCCCCGTTGAAATCCGGACCTTTACCACCCTTCCGGCCTTCCGCAAAGCAACTAAGACCTGGCTGTTCTGTATTTTAAATTTCTGTTTTTCTATTTTTATTTTTGTAACGCCTCCCCTTCTGATTGTTAGCCGCCCTGAGTCTTTTGGGAATAGATCGGCATACAAGTCAAATAAAACCTATAAACCTATAAACCTGTGATCATCAGAAGTAGATGCCGTTCGCTAAATAAATAAATAAATAAATCAGAAGAAGGCAAAATTATAAATGTAATCTTTGAAATACCTTGTTCATAGTTGTAATACAGTAAGTGAAACATAATTATTATGCTTTTAGAAGCTACTTACTTCCATGCGCAATAATAGATTTTTAAGACTAAAACATTTAAACACTAAAATATTTATAAATTGTGTCTTTTTCTTATCACTGCCTTCCCCATACCATACTGTCCTTCCAACAACAGTCTCTAAAGTATTCAAACATTACTTCATAGGTTCATGTTAGAGTGTCACATAAGGTTAATTGAGTTGTTCTGCCGTAATGATCCAAAGTGGAATATACACAGATGCCATTGTTCCCGGTCAGCTCGGTACAAGGACCTCAACTTAATGCTGAAATTGGAACATATACGTATTAGCTGTCTTTCTTTACATGAAGTATCAAACAAGACTATAAAACTATCTTAGTTAATGCTAATATTTATTAAAATATAAATATGTGGGGTTTAAGCATATTAACCATGAGGAAAAAATATCTTGGAGATTGTTTTTATTTGGCTCTCTTTGCCTCCTGGATGGCACAATCTTAAACATATCTGAAAGGAAGAATATTGAGAAAGGATAGAGTAACCCAATATGAATCTTTTACTTGGTTCACACGTACATGTACAAACTCCAGTGGCTGGTTAGCAGCAAACTTTATATCAAAACCAACCAAATTACTTTATGGCCTAATATGATGCATGAGCTCAACCATAGAAAATAATCTAGATCCCATAGAACCTTAACCATGTATCATTCTAATCTACATATAATTTGCTTAATTTATAAATTTAGCTTACAGGTTGTCTGAATCAGCTACTAAGGTTTATATACCATGTAAACCTTGTAAATTATGGTGGGTTATGACCGGTATGCCTCGGTACAGGTGTACTGGTGCCTGCCGGGAGCACTAGGTACCGTTCCGGTACGGTGCTCTGGAGTGCCCACCCATCCGCCCGCGTTTCTTACCGGTATTTGAGGTTTTCAGGGCTTCCGCGTACACATACAGAGTGTAGGGCACCTGCGCAACTCTCTGCCAAGCAGCTGGAGCGTCACGGAGCATTGCGGACAGTAAGTACGCATGTGCGCATACTTCATGTGGTAGACACCTGGCCCCGTTGCACCGTATCAGTTGCAACAGGATCCAGAACCCAACACTGTTTTAAACCATGAAACCTAGGCAAGGGTGACTTATTCAATAATAAAGTGATGTTTCAATCACATAGTAGAGACATACTGCATTAAAAACGTATGTCTCAGACTGGCTTAATTTTTGATGGACTTTTCTAAGAAGGCAACTCTTCTTCACCTTTGAAGTCCAAAAGCCACTTCTAGTTTGCTTGAATAAAATTCTTTCCCAGCTCCATTAATCAATGACTAGCAATTGTCCAGAGCAATCATGATTACAAATATAAGGTGGCAGAAAGATATCTTTAGAAACAATTTAAGGTCAAGGGTGGGGCAAATGTTTGAAATCACCAACAGAGACAGCAGAACTAGCAAAAATGCTTTGCACCTTTTTCGGATCAGGCACAAAAAGAAATTTACTTCTTTTTTGCATCAGATCACAAGCCTCTTTTGCTAATGGCAATGTCTAACATTGCTCTAATATAGGGGTTTCAAACTCACAGCATCACAGCGATGTCACAGGAAGTATTTGGACTCCCCCCCCCCCTTCGCTAAACTGGGCATGGGCACCGTGGCCAACATGTGACGCATCTAGCCTGTGGGCCACGAGTTTGACAGCCCTGCTATAACACATTCTAAATGTACAAAACTTCAGACACTTTAAGTTCGGTTTTATATTACATTGCCAATAATTGGTGATGGTAAAGTGATCTAATTTAAATAATTTTCTTTAATTAATTGGAAAGATGCCCTTTAACTTTTAGAAGGTCTAAGATACTAGGTATCATTGCAGAATCTCCTTCCCAGCTCATCTGCAGCACATTATGCATTTTCTAAGATGCTATAGGCAAAGTCCATGGGTTGAAGCATGCTTACCTTCAGAATGTGTTCATTTATATCTAAGATTAAATGAATTATTCTTAGATTAAATCTCACATGAGAGATAGATACAGTAGTTTGATTTGATTTGATTTTGATTTTTTTTGATTTTATTGACATTTGTAGGCCGCCCTTTTCCCTGAGGGGACTCAGGGCAGCTCACATAAAATCAGGGAAGGGGAAATGCAGACAATAACAAAGACACATATAATAAAAACAGTAACCAACATGCATTCATCATTCGGGAGGGGCAACTATCTTCATCCCCAGGCCTGACGGGCTAGCCAGTTCTTCAAGGCTGTGCGGAAGGCCTGGACGGTGGTGAGGGTACGAATCTCCACGGGGAGTTCGTTCCAAAGGGTCGGGGCGACTACTGAGAAGGCCCTCCTCCTTGTAGTTGCCAGCCGACACTGGCTGGCCGATGGAATACGGAGGAGGCCCAATCTGTGTGATCTTATTGGTCGCAGGGAGGTGATTGGCAGAAGGCGGTCTCTCAAGTATCCAGATCCACTACCATGTAGGGCTTTATGGGTGATTAACAGCACCTTGAAGCGCATCCGGAAATCGACAGGTAGCCAGCGCAGCTCGCGGAGGATAGGTGTAATGTGGGTGAACCGCGGTGCACCCACAATCGCTCGCGCGGCTGCGTTCTGTACCAGCTGAAGACACCGGATGCTCTTCAAGGGCAGCCCCATGTAGAGCACATTGCAGTATTCCAGCCTAGAGGTCACGAGGGCCCGAGTGACTGTTGTGAGTGCCTCCCGATTCAGGTAGGGTCGCAACTGGCGCACCAGGCGAACCTGGGCGAATGCCCCCCTAGCCACAGCCGTCAAATGGTGGTCGAACGATAGCTGTGGATCTAGGAGGACTCCCAAGTTGCGGACCCTCTCTGAGGGGTATAAAATTTGACCCCCCAGCCTGAGAGATGGAATATTGGTGGAATCCTTGGGAGGGAAACACAACAGCCACTCGGTCTTTTCTGGGTTGAGCACAAGCTTGTTAGCCCTCATCCAGTCCATAACCGCCTCCAGACCCCGGTTCATCACGTCTGCCGCTTCATTGAGTTGGCACGGGGCGGACAGATACAGTTGAGTATCGTCCGCATATTGATGGTATCTGATCCCGTGCCTGCGGATGATCTCTCCCAGCGGTTTCATGTAGATGTTGAATAGTAGGGGGGATAAGACCGAACCCTGAGGCACCCCATATGTTAGGGGCCTAGGGGACGATCTCTGCCCCCCCACTAACACCGACTGCGACCTGTCTGAGAGGTAGGAAGAGAACCACCGCAGCACGGTGCCTCCCACTCCCACCTCTCGCAGTCGTCGCAGAAGGATACCATGGTCGATGGTATCGAAAGCCGCTGAGAGGTCAAGGAGAACCAGGATGGAGGGAAATCCTCCATCTCTGGCTCTCCAGAGATCATCAGTCAATGCGACCAAAGCGGTTTCTGTGCTGTAACTGGGTCTGAAGCCTGACTGGAAGGGGTCGAGATAGTTTGCTTCCTCCAAGGACCGCTGGAGCTGAAAGGCCACCACCTTCTCAACAACCTTCCCAAGGAAGGGAAGGTTGGAGACTGGACGATAGTTATTA
Source organism: Thamnophis elegans (assembly GCF_009769535.1). Lineage (NCBI taxonomy): Eukaryota > Metazoa > Chordata > Lepidosauria > Squamata > Natricidae > Thamnophis > Thamnophis elegans. The sequence goes on along the minus strand of NC_045549.1, from coordinate 30,543,301 downwards.
AGGACAGCTGGATCCAAAGATGGCTTCTTTAGGAGGGGTCTCACCACCGCCGCTTTCAATGCGGCGGGGAAGTTCCCCTCCCGAAGAGAGGCGGTCACGACCGCCTGGATCCAGCCTCGTGTCACCTCACTGCTGCTGGTAACCAGCCATGAGGGACACGGGTCCAGTACGCAGGTGGAGGCACTCACAGCCCTCATGGCCTTGTCCACATCCCCGGGGGTAACATCCTGAAACTCAACCCAGAGATGTTCCATCTGATCCTCTTGTGCCTCGGCTGGAACTGCAGGGGTGGGGTCCAAGTCCGACCGAAACCGAGCAATTTTGTCCGCTAAGAATTGGGCATAATCCTCAGCTCTGCCCTGCAAGGGTTCCCCCGCCTCCCTTTTATTTAATAGGGAGCGGGTTATCTTAAACAGGGCGGCTGGGCGGGACTCAGCGGACGCAACCAAGGTGGCTATATGGGATCTTTTCGCTGCCCTAAGCGCTCTGGTGTATTCCTTGGTGCAGGTGGTTACCATTGCTCGGTTCGATTCGGACTTATTGGACCTCCATCGGTGCTCTAGGCATCTCCTCCGGCGCTTCATCTCCCGGAGTTCCTCGGTGAACCAAGGGGGTCTCCGGGATCCGCCGCCTCGGAGGGGCCGTAGTGGCGCAATCCGGTCGAGGGCCTCTGATGCTGCCGAATGCCAGGCAGCAGCCAAAGTCTCTACCGGATTGTGGGCGAAAGAATCAGGAATGACCCCAAGTTCCGTCTGGAACCTTAATGGTTCCATGAGTCGCCTGGGGCGGAACCACCCGACAAGCTCCGGAGCAGGGACCCTACGAGGAACTAACGACTCCCGGATGACAGCGGCCACACCCCCACCCCTTCCCTGGGCTCTCGGCTGGTGCAGCACCTGAAATCCTTCTGGGCACAGTTCTACAAGGGGGACTCCTCCCTCTGGGCCCAGCCAGGTTTCAGTAATACATGCCAGGTCTGCCCTCTCGTCTAAAATTAAGTCCCGGACGAGAGGACCACAGACCTGGCATTTAGCGACAGCAGCCTGAGTCCAGGGTCCTGATTACTTGCTTAGTTATTTCCTAGTAATCATAGACAATTATATAAGTCAAGTTACAAACCACTTTCCCAATGTTGCATGAAGCCTTTTGAACTGGAGATTCCAGATCATTTTTTAAATCATTGCACAACTGTCCCTATGGAAGAATACAAATTTATAATGATATATAATCTATTGTAAAAAATTTTTTAATTATAAATTCTGTTTATTCAGTGTCAGCTATTAAAAATACTCTGGGTCTATTTCATGTAATCTTTTTTCCTCTCTTTATCACTCAGGAAATTATTAGATAAATTTTAAAAAAGTGTTAAATGATTTGAATTCTCTACTGTAAGTCTAGCTAAATAATTCCATCTATTATCATTTGCTATTAGCTGTTATCATCTACTCAATTACAGAGCAGAGGGCCTTTAATGCCCTGTATATTTCCTATCTGTAAATAACACATTATGAGATCAATCAGCGATATTACTGAGTCATCATACTTCTCCCTTTTAATCTTTGCAACCCTAACTCCACTAGAGGCTCATATATGTGTCTGCAATAGCGTGAAGCTCATGGCAATACATAAAAGGACCTATTTATATAGAATTTATCCAATTGGAACATGTTAGATTGCACAGATGAAAATGTATGTTTATTAATCAGAAGACAGAACCTAACCTCGCAGTCAATTAAACAACAAAATATATTAGAAGAGTATCTAAGATGATTAAAGGCCTGGAGACAAAAATATATGAAGAACGGTTGCAGGAATTGGGTATGGCTGGTCTAGAGAAAAGAAGGACTAGGGGTAACATGATATCAGTATCCCAGTATTTGAGGGATTACCCTAAAGAAAAGGGGGTCAACTTATTTTTCAAAGCACCAGAAGGCAAGATAAGAAACAATGGATGGAAATTAATCAAAGAGAGAAGCAACCTGGAATTAAGGAGAAACTTCCTAACAGTGAGGACAATTAACCAGTGGAACCGCTTGCCTTCAGAAGTTGTAGGGGCTTCATCACTGGAGATCATTAAGGAAAGATTGGACAATCACCTATCTGAAATGGTATAGGGTCTCCTGCTTAAGCAGGGGGTTGGACTAGAAGATCACCAAGGTCCCTTCTGATTGATATTGCTTGTCTACTTGATATCAACAGCTGGCACTTTATTTCTTATATGCTTCAGAAAACTAATTATCAGAAACAACATTGTCTCAAATCAAAAGATTGCACCTGTCGTACTGAAGACAAATATGAAAATTAAGGTACATGAAGAGTGGTTGCAATTGCAACCTAAAGGGAAAAAAGGCCACTTGGTGCCCTCCAGCAAATAGGAGGGAATGGTTAGGAGAATTGGGTTTTAATATTTTTTTTAAAAAAATTGAATTTGAATTGAATTTTTTAATTCACAAAGTCAGGGCTAACTCAAGGCCCGCAGGCTGGATCCAGCCCACCATGTGATCGGATACAGCCTGTGGGACCATCCTGGTCTACCCAATGTGAAGAGGAAAGATCGGGCCAGCCTGGCTTCAACCCAATCTACTCAAGGTGAAGAGGAAACATGCCAGCAGTTGGGGATGGCATCAAACTAGTCACACCAGTTGGCTACTCCCACCCAGTCAGAAATCCACCCCTGAGGTCAACTGCAGCCCTGATATGGCCCTCGATGAAATTGAATTAAATCAGTCTTGACTTTCTTCTTCAGATAATGAGATTGACATTTGGCCTGGACAATCAGCAGCTATCATGTTTCCCCGAAAATAAGAAAGGAATTTATTTTCTTTTGACCCCCAAAATAAGTGCTTGTCCTTCTTTTCGGCGAGGCCTTATTATTTTTGCGGTGCAGGAGGCGGCAAACGTGGTCAGCTCAGGGCTGCTGCTGTGTTGCAATATTTTCGGGGAGGGCTTATTTTAGCGCATGCACTTAAAAGCCCAATTGGGCTTATTATCTGGGGAGGTCTTATTTTTGGGGAAACAGGATACTAGCCAGATCATCCACAACCATTTACTTATTATCAGCAGTGGGTTTGTACCAGTTTTATTACTGGTTCACTTGTGTGTGTGTGCACTCCCACCTGCGTGTGATGCTTCTGCGCATGCGCAGAAGTGTCCAGGTGGGTGGGCACAACCTCCCACCACCACTACTACCGGTTCAGTCGAACCAGAAACAACCCACCTCTGCTTCTCTCCCAACAATCTTCTACTAATAAAAACTTTATAGTCACAGTGGTTGACATTTATTTTAAATGTCTCTTTGTGATATTTGCTTTTAGTTTCCTATATGGAAACTAAAGTAGATACTGTTGCTAGTGTTGCTTGTTTACTGCTATATCTTATTTCACTAAGACTTCCAGGGGAGAACTTTCCTTATTCATAGATTGAACTGAAGTGTGGCGAGGGAGGCTGTAGACTACTGCAGAAAAGATTATACAATGAAAGAAATGCAATATATAGTATATGCCGTCTACCTTGTAACTACACAAGGGCAAGAACATTGGGCCATATCAGAGAAAACTGGAAAGTCAATTTTCCATCAGTTGAATGACAACACATAGAAAAAGGCATATTTTGTTTTTCATAGCACTTGTTCAGGTGTATTGCTGGTAGCATATCAATAAGTAATCAATTCTTCTTGTAAACCTTTTTCTTCCTCTTTGTACACTGTTGTGATCTTTTTTATTAGACAAAGACTGGCAAATGTGAAAGGAAGTCGGCTTATTTTACTAATGGGTTGGAAAATAAAAGCTCTGAAATGTTCTCTCCAAAAGAGCATAAAAATGGAGAAGTATGCTCAATTTTTTAAAAAAAATAATCCAAACAGAATAGAAAAAGAATAATTTCTGTTCAGTTGTCAGTTTGGCAATTGCAATTAAGTAACTCAAAGCTCAAGTTTGGCATTTTTCTTACACGTTATATGATTGATGTTTGCACTTTGGAACCTTTAAAATATTTAAGCAGCAAAAGAAATGAAATGAACTGCAACCAGTTAAGGTCATCTTCTTAGGACAAAAGATGATAAAATATTAAAATGACAGAAACAAATTTCCCAATAGTTAATATACCATGACTTCAGAGATATGTATTATTCAAAGCAGGGAAACATGACTGACCTCTGGTCTATTGCATAATAGAGAAAGGATATGAAAGTTCAGGCCTTCACAAGTAGATATCAAGGAGAATGAGAAAGAGATAAAACATGCATACCAAAAACCGGTTGAATGATTACAATTGATGGGCAAGGCAGATGTGAGACACACTTATTCACCTGCAAAACATAAAAAATTGGTTCAATTAAAAATTGTGGCTAACTGAAGCACCAGCCCAGCAGCTTGTCCCTAAAGTGAATTCAGACCTCGGGGTGAGATGTCAGAATTGGCAATTTGCATAGTTCAGTTTAAAAATGATACACATTTCTTCTGAAACTAATGATGAAACTGGCATCTTTTCAATTCAGAATCCTTGCAATTCTGCCAGGGAAAATTAATGGAGTATTGATGTGTTTTGTTTTTAAAGCAAGCAAATAGATGAACAATACAGAACAGACTCATGCTGAAATCAACCGTTTCTCCTCGCTAATGCTATTATAGCCGTAATGACTGGCAGCCTTTAATAAGGCAACCCTGGACATATTTATTTGGAAAGAAGCCTTATTGAGCTCAGGAGAATTTACTTCCCAGTGAATAGATTAGGACCTTGACCACAAAGAGAGACAGTTTGATCTACTGGTTAAGGCGCCAGGCAGAAAGTAGGAGACTGAGAGTTCAAGTCCCACCTTAGCCATGAAAGCCAGGTGGGTGATCTTGGGCCAGTCAGTCTCTCTCAGCCATATCATCTAATATAGTAGTTGTGGGGGGAAAAGGAGGAAGGTGTGTTGGATATGTTTGCTGCCTTGAGTTACTTGTAAAAATAATAAAGGTGCGATATAAATAAAATAAAATAAAAATAAAAACAGGAAACATGTCCAAGCTGTCTTCAGTTATTGAAGCATTCCAGAAAGATCCAAATTTCAGGGTTTTTTCCCCCTTAAGCTTCATTAAAATAGATACCTAGATATGAAGCCACATAATTCATGAATTACATTTTGAATTTTGTAACTAAGTGTAACTCCATTGATCAGGAACTGAGATCTTGTGGTCTGCCAGAAGTTGTTGAAGTCTACCAGCGAATAGCAGCTTTATCAAGGATGGCGAGTGGGAGGAATGCTGGTTCAAGAACATCTGAGGGTCATTTGTTTCTCTCTCTTCCAGAGGTGGGTTCCTACCGGTTTGGATCGGTTCGGCTGAGTAGGTAGTAACTTGGCCTCCTAGTTTTATTGGCGACACCATAGGCATTGCCATCTTGTTTCTTGCTTCTGCGCATGTGCAGAACCATTTTTAAGTACTGCACATGTGCGCATAGCACGCATCAAGTGTGCGCACACCCCCGAGTGAACCAGCAGTAGCAGAAGCTGGAACCCACCCCTGCTCTCTTCCCCCAATCAGAATAGAGCTGTAAGGACCTTGGAGAACTTCTAATCTCGGGAAGCTATCAAGTTCTTAAAATCATTTGCTGTTATAAGAAAATATATCTGTATGGTTGCTGCAATCTTCTGAGATTAGTTTGAGTTACAGAGGATTCTAATTCTGTTTTACTTGTTTCACCACTTTTCTTTGCTCAGGCTTGCTTATGATTTTTCTGAATATTACAGCTGAAATTTGAAAATAACATCATCTAATGCAGGAATATATTAATATTATTCCACAATAATTTATATGGGTGATGAAATTCTACTATGGACTTATACTGTTTGGATGCTATCTCTTGTTAAATAGCCAGAAAAAGTTTCTGGGAAAATATAGTATCTCGATTAAATTGCACTGAAAAGAAATTGTGATTATCAATATTGGCTACAGCAAAATTGAGTTCCAAGCTACATGTCTCTTGGAGCCCTGGATACAACTCATAGACCTGCCAAAAGGCTCATTACTGTATATACTCGAGTATAAGCCTAGTTTTTCAGCCCACTTTTTGGGCTGAAAAAAGCCGCCTCGGCTTATACTCGAGTCAGTGAAAAATTTGCCCGAAATGGAGGAGAAAAAGGGGCGGGGCCATGCCGCTGGGTGACACTCGTGAATGGCCCAGTGCCCCTGTGAGTTTCCCCTCCCTCTGTGTCAGTTTGCCGCGCAGCGCGCACCGCACCATCCCCCCTCCTCACGTTCTAATGTAATGCAGGGCTGTCTTACGATTCCCCTTCCTCCCCCTCCTGCCGCTCTGCAACGATGTCCCACCTCCTCCTTGTTATGGCAAGCAGCCACATAGCGATGACCCACCTCCTCTGGTACAGTGATCCAATGATAGGAATCACTGTGCCGTGTGTCATAGGAGGCGGGACATCGCTCCCGCGGCTGCACGGGACATTATCATCACAGCGGGACATCAGCATCATGAGGTGAGTGAAGTATTTCATTGAATACACCGCTAGTTTACTGTTTTTCTTTGAAATAAATATTCAAAAACATTATTGGTATCTATTTTTATTTTTGAAATTTACCGGTAGCTGCTGCATTTCCCACCCTAGGCTTATACTCGAGTCAATAACTTTTCCAGTTTTTTGTGGTAAAATTAGGTGCCTCGGCTTATATTCGGGTCGGCCTATACTCGAGTATATACGGTAGTTATAATTTTAGATCTGAAAGAAAGGGGAGAAGTGGAATTATTAAATTGGAGGTCATCTTTACTATACTCTATTCAAATTTATTCTAAAATCATGGCCTACTTCTCTGAACTGGTCTTGCTTATTGTGGGTAATACAGATTCCTGTAGGTCTTTTAAAGACCAAATCCCTCACTTGGCCCCCATTGCTTGGACATCCTATTCTGCCTATGTTTCACACCATCTCCTTAAAACAACAATGTTAGTGCAGGATCTGTCCTTGCTCAAAATTAAATCTTGACTCTTATGTGGCTATTTCCCTTTCTAAGAATGTTGTTTATTTGGTTTCTTTTTTTAAAGACACATGTATTTACAGTGAAAAGGCACAATATTCCAGGCAACTTTTATTAATAAAACATTTCAACTAGAAGTTGACAAGATGTTTAATGAAAATAATTATAGTGAAACTGACTATTGTGTCTTTGCTCCCTTACAATTTCTGTTTTTGACTACCATGCATTAAAAAAAACATTCTGGGATTTCCAATTTAAGCATTTTGTATAAGTTGAAAATCCCTTAATATTTTTTGCCCTTATCTTTGTAGCTATTATAGAACTGTAATAAAAAATCTTAAAGAATTCATGTTAAATTGTGCATGGATGTTAGTATGCATTATACTTTTAGGCTTATAATCTAAAGCATATTTTCAATAAGCAAATTATGTTACGTTCAATGGGAAGTATATTCTTACAAATCCATTTTGCGGGCTGAAGCTTTAGCTTATCCTTATCCCTCTCCCACAACCTGCTGTTAGTTTTTCCTGTCTTTAAAAAAAATCACTTAATCTGAATGTGACAATGAGGACATGTCCTACTTTACCCATTTAGGTAGCTTGTAAATAAAGTAAAAAAGAACAAAAGTTATTGGAACAATGCCTCAAAAGGAGAATAAACTCAGAAAGACAAGCATATTAAGGGCAAGCTTTCTAGATTAATGCCACTTGAAGGAATTGTCAGATTTCTTGATGCTTTTTAGCAAGCATTAATGACAAAAATCATAGGAAAGACTTTAGGAGTCTTCCTGATTAAAGTATAAAATTATTAATAAACTGAAGAACTTTAATATATTGATAATATTTCTATATCCTTCCTCATCTTAATGTGATGTTTGTATATCGGACAACCAGACTAAGACTACAGAACAGCATAAATTATGTTAATATTGCTATGGAAAACATTAAGAAACTTCAACTAATTGTTCTTGTCCATTAAACCAAATTAAGTGTGCTAATTCTTCATGAATCTATATTGCTGTAGAAGAATTAAACCTGTGATGGCGAACCTATGGCACGCGTGCCAGAGGTGGCACACAGATCTCTTTCTGTTGGCACGTGCACCGTTGCCTCAGGTCATATCTCTCTGGCGTTTCTTTCATGAGAAAGAAACGGCACAGCAAACGATGCAAACGATGAAACAGAAGCTCCCGAAAGAAAAAGATCTTACCTCTTGCTGCACTGCCGGTGTTGGGATACCCCACCTCTCACTGGCCAGCTGATTTTCGGGTCTCTGCTGCGCATGCGCACACCTCTTGTGTGCATGTCTGTGCATGCACATGCGCACACCTTTCAGTTTGGGCATGCACAAGCACGCAATTTGGGCACTTGGTGTCTAAAAGGTTCGCCATCATTGAATTAATCTATCTCTCCACATATCCATATTCATCATACTATTCCCTTGCACAGTAAGCAATTGTATATTCAGCTCAGAAAAGGAGCAAGAAGTTAGGGCCATGAGGTAAAAGAAAGAGGTAAAAAGAAAAAAAAGTTAAATCTCGTTTGCAATTAACCATTCAATAAGCCTCTCAGTACTCTTTATCTTACAAACTATCCTTGTTTCCATCATGCGCTCTAGTGATGCAGTACAACTTACTCAGTACAACCCACAGCCTGGAGTTTGATCTTGATAGGGCCCTAGATTGTTGAGGGCAATATGCAAACAATGCTTCGACATTATAAACCGCCTAGACTGGAGAGTATTTAAATCACTATGGGGTTGATATATAAGCCTAAATGCTTTTGCTATTACTATGCCCATTTACTGCTTCATATACTGTTTGTTGTTCTTTAAATTTCTCGTCATTTGGGAGGACAGGACAGGACCACATCAATTCTGTTGAACCACATCTTCTTCAGACTTCCCTTTCTCTCAGCCCATTGACAGTTCTGTCACATGTTTGTTTTGTGATTTCCTTGCTCTGTATAATCAAACTATCTCAACATACATCTTTCATCCTGGTCATTTGTATTCAGTTCTTGTTTATTTTTATGTTTTCCTGGCATCTCCAATGATTATGCCTATGCAACAAAGTGGACAGAAGCATGTTTTCATTCATAGCCATTTTTACTTCTTTTGAGAAACATTTATTTTTGTGACAGACCACATACTGTCCCTTCAATGTTGACCAGCATTCGCACCTGCTAACATATCAGTGGAAAACTTGGCCAGTATTAATTGGCTGTCTCTACTGTTGATCCTATACTGCCTCTCTCGCCTCTGTTCCCTGTCACTGCCACTCACCTCATTTTTCTTCAAGGTAATGAAGGCAAAGTCTATGGTTTTGTACCTGTCTTGGGGTGTGGACAGTATCAGAATAGGGGAAAGTAGTATTTTAATATTGGCAAACAAGGTCACACCAGAAATAATGTGTTGCTGGAGCATATTTGTGGTATGGTCAGGTATCTTAGACTAGTTTATCACTAGAGACTGGGGATGACCTTGCTTCAGTTCTCCATGCTCTGATAGTTTACAGGTTAGTTTACTTCTGTACATGATGGATAGACTGCCTTGGCTGGCTTCCCAGTTCATTTCTCAATTCAATTACTGTGTTTTTCCAACTTTTAAAGATTTCCATGATGTGAGATATGAGTACCTAAAGGATTCATGTATATAAGCATACACACATGATCCGTGACCCGTCAAAACCGCGGTCGACAAAAGCGCGCTCAACGAAAGCGCGTACCTGACGTCATCAGCAGCGCGACGAAAAAAATTAAAAAATAAATTAAATTAAAATTAAAATAAAATTAAAGCAAGCCGATTCACATAAAGGTAAGGGTTAGGGTTAGGGTTAGGTTAAGGGTTAGGGTTAGGTTTAGGGTTACGTTAAGCGTTAGGGTTAGGTTTAGCGTTAGGTTAAGAGTTAGCGTTAGGTTTAGCGTTAGGTTAAGGGTTAGGTTTAGGGTTAGGTTAAGGGTTAGGTTTAGGGTTAGGTTTAGGGTTAGGTTTGGGGGGGTTAGGGTAAGGTTTTCGCTTTAATTTTAAATTTACCGCTCACAGCGCGATGTTTTCGTCGCGCTGTGATGACGTCACATACGCGCTTTCGTCGAGCGTGCTTTTGTCTACCGCGGTCTAACCCACATACACATACAGACATGCCTTATGCTGTATACATATACATATATACATACATCACATAGAGACTTTGTGGATATATCTCAAATGCCTTGGACATCCAAAAGCTACATACAAATATTCACTATTATCTTAATCACACATGAACAGTCTACTTGTTTCCTGTAGTGACAACAGGGCCAGAAATCAGGCTGAGTCTGGCCTATCAATATATTTTAAAATATTTTAAAGCCCGCTGCCCTAATTATTACTATCTTGGGATTTCTTTGCTTTTGTAAAACTAATTAAACAATGTAAATATTTAGTCAATTACATTTTACTTATTTTAAATAACGTTCAGCATTAACTTAATTAAAATTAATCAGATGCAAAAATACACAGTTGCACAGATTATAACAGACTTCAGATTCTTGGTTTTATGCTTGAATTTTGCCTCTTCAATGTTTGATCTCCACACATTAATAGCCCTTAGTTTGACATAAAGTGTTTAACTGAACATTGAATTAGCTGTATGTTCACTTTAAAGAAGAATAAGTAAATTGTGGAATTCCTGATATTCTCTGAGATGGATTGTTGTACTGCAGATGTTTCATTACCCAATAACACCTGAAGATGTTACCTAGTTGGGCAATGAAATGATGGCAAAAAAAAAACCAAGCTCAAAGAGCACGAAGATCTCCATAGTTCAAATTTGAGCTACAAATGTTCTCTTCTTTGGGTAACAAGTAAATTGTTTAATGTTGAGAAAAGAGTTTTTACCTCATTTTTCTAGGGGTCTTAGATTAGGTTAGAAACCAGAATAGTAGCCCACTGTTTGGACTCAGTCATTGGACCTATTTATACTTTGTTTGGCTTTGCAACAAAACAAGCAGTTGTGTTTTATTCACTAGCATGATTGAGCAAGCCAAATATTAGTATGATATAGAAACTTAAAATAATTTTAAATGTTGTAATATTATATTGTGCATATTTATTATGTTTACATAAACCTATCCAATAATTTATAAATAAATTATTGGATAGGGTTATTGTATATGTGTATATGATGATTGTCAAAATCCATGAAGTTATTACAAACTTGGTCAAACTTAAATTCTACTAAAAATAGTGTGAAATTAATTATGGATAAGTTCTACTTGGATTCACAAATGCAATTCATTTTAGACTGATTCAACATACGGTAGGGTTAAGATAGTGGCTATTGGTTCTTTGGCATTCCTGATCTTGGAAGAAATGATGTTGGCACAACTATTGCTTGCAACTATTAAAGTACTTCTAGTAATAGACCACTTTAATATGCCCTATGTTTTTCTGTCATGACCAAATAAATGTTTCTTCCTAGAATTGCAGCTCTTTAACCATAGAACATTGACTTAATGATCAAAAGATTCAAAGGAGAAAGCCAAAGTTGTAAACACCAGTTGAGTTTGCTGATATTAGCTGTTCTAGCAATTTGTTCATAATTCCTTTTACAATCTTTTTAATTGCTTGGTGAAGAGCTATTTTAAGATTACAAAAGGTTAGATTGCAGGAAGTACCATCAACAATAACTTTCTAATGTTTATATGACTCAAATTTGCAATTAGCTGTACATGAAGATGAATGCTGTAAGTCAGAACAATGACTTAAATATATATTTTCCATGTGGCATAGTGGTTAAAATGTTAACTGAAGATCTGGGAAATAAAGATTCAAATGTAGCTATACAACTCATTGGAAGGTCTTCTCTCATCCTAATTTATATAACAAGATTCTTCTGAGAATAAAAAAGGAAGGCAGAAACACGCCCATGTACTACTTTCAGGACTAGGTTATAGTGTGAGATAAATCAGGAATAATATTATCAAGGCAAAATCAGGAAGTAGAACTGAAGATTCATGAATGGCAGGAGAAACATATTATATGATGGAGGATTTTTATTGTCAAAAGCAAAAGCAGAATGCAAAGTTGATTTACCTCAAATGATAAAAATCCACGCATTACTTCTTTGGAGCAATAACCCCTAAAAAGAGTTGGCTTGATGTTTTGCTGATGGAGGCAAAAGACAAATGACATCCATATACACAATCCAAATCCATTGGCAGTATAATCATTCTTCAGGGCTGACTATGAAAGACCATCACATCACAAAGAATCATTTCAGGAGCAAAATAAAAGCATACCCGGAGAGGAAATGTTAGCAGTTCAGCTGAAGAAATTGTCATTGGTTTGCCTGCAGAGATGCTTGGCTCACTTTAATGTTAGTGCTTACTCATTTATTTATATAAAGTTCACATGCTAATTATTTCAAATAAAATCAAATACTCCGACTTGATTACTCTTTTTTAAGTACTTCATTAGTTGGCTTGGGTTTGTTTCTGACAAGATAAAGTGGAATATACGGTAAAATTGAAAAACAAAATAACATTGCAACACATCATAATATGTGACATTTTAATTTGGAAAAATATAATTTTATTATGAACATATTGTTATCAAACATGGCACACATTTAGTTTTTTTCTTTACTCCTCCCAATACGTTTCCAATTTATAGTACTCTTTCTGATTTATACTGCAATTTGAAGCTCAGTATTGTTATCTGCAATTAATACAAATCCACATCTTCCTCATCCAGTTTTTGTTAAAAACATTCATGTGTTCTAAGTTTTTGAATATTTGTCTGTCCAATAGGTGTTCTTTTTTATTGTTCAAGTTTTAATGTCAACAATAAGGAAGCCAAAATGAATTTGGAAATTTGTGTCTTGAGAATGAATGTGTGGGTGTGTAGCAAACTTTGACCAAAAACATAAAAAATAGATATATTGATTGAATAGAGTTGCCAGGGTTCCAAGTAATAAATCCATAATAAAAGTACCATAATCGGGAATTATAAAAGGGAAGGCACAGTAATTAGCCATTTACAGATACAGTAAAAGACTAATTTTCTTATGCTTTTAGATGATATATCTCAGTGAGTAGAAGGTTCAAAACTGTGAGGGTTGGAAATCCAGCCCTGTGTTTGGTGGGGGGGTTGAATCATAGTTTTTCCTTGGAGTAAAGCTTATGAGTAAGAGCAATAAACCCGAGGTATATACCCGAGGTATATTCTAAAAAACATATTTTTATTATAACATAAATAACAAACAAACTTACTGGCTAATAACTACATTCTGGTAAAGTTCCTAGCCTACCTCCTCATGGCAGGCAAACAGAAAGAGAGAAAAAGGAACGGACATGCTCAGTAGGCTTACAGACAAGAGTCAGCCTACCGTATGTCTTAGAATATAAGCACAGCTGGCAAAAAAAAACAAAAAACATCGTGACAAAAACTGTCAGTTTGCAACCAGGATTCAGTTTAGGATTCAAAACTGATTGAGTTGTTATATAAAATTGGTTTACACATATAAGCCAATGTTCTGGTTTATGATTTCCAAGTTCTAACAGATTTCACTTCCCCATTAAGTTTTTAAGGTCATATAACACATACGATTTCCTGCAAATAAAGTCAATTCTTTACCTAGCTTTTTAGACTTGTTCCAGTACAGATTTACTTCCTGCAGTACTATTCCAGTTTCCTTTAAAAACTATTTTGTACAGCATATATAATTTTTATGACTGGATGATACTAATTATGGAGAACTTCAGCAGGTCTTAATATGCCTTAATATGCCTAAGAACAACTAATTTCATGAGGTTCACAAAATCAAGAACTATATAGCAAGAAGCAATCCAAGAAGACCAGTGCTTAGTCTTATAACACCAATGATAATTTATTATTGTTTTAAATTCTCCATAGGCAAAGTATTCCAGATGGATGTAAAGTAATAACAACTTTGAGCTGTGTACAAACAACCCAAGACATTAAAAAAAAAACACTATCACATTCATAATTCATGAAAAGTTCATGGCCATAAATATATCAAAGTAAATGCCAGCACAATTCATTAGCACAAATTGAGCATAAAAATGACTGCTTGATTGCCACCATATTTGACAGCAATCATTTTTTGTTTTTGGGATGCCATGCTCTATCTAGTTAGCTAAAATTCAAGTCTTTGAATACATTGTTCTTTGTTGCCTTATTTCATTATCAGTGCTAGAGAAAGGAAGGTAATTGTCTTTGTCACAGTTCAATTGATTTTCTGAAATGATTGATTTTATTTTCCTCTTATTGTTGGACTATTTAAGTAAAAGCAATAATTATTAATATGTGTGTGTCAAAAAAGATACAATTAAAGCCTTAAAATGATCAAGGAATTGAATGCCCCAACAGTACACATTTACAGACAAAACGCATTTGAGATGTCTTTGTAATAATTCTTGATATTTCAACAAGATGTTTATGGTATATTTCTATGACTATGAAGATGTCAACTCAGGTTACACAGTAATGCAAAGACACTGGTTCTATCTTTCAGGATTTCTTAGTCTTAGCTCTGATCCCAGTATAATGAGTCCTTTTCCTACATTGTACAAAATTATGTATCTGCATGGGTTGTTTTCCCCTTCAGTGTTTCAGGAGACCCCCCGGAATAAATAAAAATAAATAAATTACATAATTGATAACTTATTGCCTAATATGAAAGACATGTATTATTGACATCATGCACACACTAGTTAATAGGATATTGGTATTGGAATACAGCAAAATTTTATTTTTGAGGATCTCTTAAAACAACTTATGCCGATATGTAATTTTCTACATCGTACACTAGTGATGGAAAACGTGTAATATATGTAACTAAATGCCACACCATTTTGGGTAACACACAAGCAACACCTGACAAAAACTATTCTTGGAAGCATATCCGGTTCTTGCATGATTTTCAGAGGCTGTGAAGACCATGTGGGAATGGGTTGTGCTTTTGCATGGCCTCTGGAGCATCTGAAAATCATGTGAGAATGGGGCATGCTTTTGCACAGTTTTTGGAGGCTGCAGACACCACGGAAGATCATTCTTCAAAGCTGCTTCAAGAATGAAGGCCTCGTGTGATCTGAAGTTGCCTTGGGTAGGCTGCAGAGGCCTGTCAATAGAACACTGCCTGAAGATAAGTAGTATGTGACGGATCCTGGGGATCACACACATAATTGGATTCTATCTTTTTTTAAAAAAAATAATGAATATGTAAAGAATTGTTTCTCTTTTCTTTGGGTGGAAAAGTGGGCGTGACACGCCAACAGAATAAAGTTAGAGGTTTTCTGAATTTTTGACATGCTAACCCCCAAATTTTCACCATCACTGCTCTAAGCTGATATTTTAAACAAATAAAATGTACAATAAACAATTAAGAGTTTAAATGCATCAACAACTGCAGCAAAAGCTTAATTGTCACTTCTTTTTACTCTGCTTATTTGTCCTTCATCCCAGTGCAAAATGTGTGTGCTAACAAGGTCCACTTTGTGATTTAAAACAATAGTTCTTTTCTCTTATACATTCTTCTGATTATTGATAGTTGTGCTCAAATAGCATGGATCAAAATGGGGTTTTTTTTGCTGAACACAACAGCTAAGCTTTAAGAGATGATTGGCTCATTCACAAGAGAAGATTTTCTGCCAGTCACATTCC
Source organism: Thamnophis elegans (assembly GCF_009769535.1). Classification (NCBI taxonomy): domain Eukaryota; kingdom Metazoa; phylum Chordata; class Lepidosauria; order Squamata; family Natricidae; genus Thamnophis; species Thamnophis elegans. The sequence goes on along the minus strand of NC_045549.1, from coordinate 30,527,672 downwards.
CTGCAGGCAGTTTAAACAACTTCCCTTTCCTCCATCTCCCAACCAGATGTGATTAAGATGATACTTGAAATACAGTTATCACTGCCTAGGCACTGTATAAGAGCTTACTTGCACTATTTTGTAAGCTGTCTCTCACATACAGCATCATAGAATATAATTCTTAGCCCCATTCCAGAATTTAATCACAATAGGAAAGAAAATATGATTGACTAATTTCTACTCTCACTTGGCTATTAGAAGTCTAATAAAAATACTATCCTCTCCCTCTACTTGATCTATTGGCAGCTTTCAATAGAACAGTTGTGGGATGGGTTAGTCAGCACAATATTATGCTGGTTATTTTCCTTTCTCTGTAGCCAGCTCCACTTTTGTTGATTGGGACGGAGGCATTTTATCTTCAGTTCCTACTGTGTAGGGTCTCACAGAGCACTGCCCACAGGATTCCGTACTTTCTCTGCTCCTGTTTAACATCAATATAAAGCTTCTGGGTGAAGTCCTTAGTTGCTAATGTGAGATGTCATTAATACTCTGATGATACTCATGTGTACATTTCCACTCGCGTGAAATTAAACAATGATGTCTTGTCTGGAGGCTGTGGGGCTTGGATAAGGAAATGACAGGATTTGGCTCAAGCCTGGCAAGACTTAGTGGTTTTAGATTTTGGAGCCTTCAAGATCCAGGAATTTAATTGCCTTTAGCACTGGACAGGGTGCATTTAACTTATAGAACTCTATTCTTTATTCACAACTATGGAGATATTTTACAATTCCTTTTGCTCATTTCATCACAAATTTAGAAAATGCATATGTTGTATAATCCATGCTGCAAGAATATTGCTTAAGGAAAGAGTTAAATGTTCGCTGTGAGTAATTATTGTTATTTTTAATTGCATTGAATTTAAGGACACAGTTATAGCTTATTAATAAGTGCACTGATGATGTTACCTAGTTTGGGTAATAAAATGTATGCAAGAAAAGAACCAAGCTCAGAGAGCACCAAGGACCCCTCATTTCAACCCCGAGCTAAAATATGCTCCAATATCATTACTAATAAATATACTATTAGAATTTTTGTGTTAGTATATTTAGTTAACTTTTCTACAGAATCCATAGAACCAATAACGCTTGGTTGCCTTTTGGGTACCTGAATATTGATAGGTTTCTGTTTTTAGTCCAGCATGAGCTATGCGAATGTTGGCAGAATTTAGCCCTGATTTTGTATTGTCATGTCATTGTCAAGATACTGCAGGGATTAAACTATGGACCATAATTTTTCATCCACGACAAGAAAAGGAGAAAGAAGCATATAAGTACACTTTCATGTTCTTATAATGAATGAATTATCATTTTAGGCTCTTATTTCTAATATGCAATAAATATTCTTATTTAGATATAAAGGTAAAGGTTCCCCTCACATATATGTGCTAGTTGTTCCCGACTCTAGGGGGCGGTGCTCATCTACGTCTCAAAGCCAAAGAGCCAGCACTGTCCGAAGACGTCTCTGTGGTCATGTGGCCAGCATGACTAAATGCCAAAGGCACACGGAATGCTGTTATCTTCCCACCAAAGATGATTCCTATTTTTCTACTTGTATTTTTACATGCTTTTGAAATGCTAGGTTGGCAGAAGCTGGGACAAGTAACAGGAGCTCACTCCATTACATGGTTCTAGGGATTCAAACCACTGACTGCCAACCATTCTGATAGACAAACTCAGCGTCTTAGCCACTGAGCCACTGCGTCCCTAATATTTAGATATACCTAGTGGTATAGTCAAGAGCCTTAAACTGAATACCCACCCAAAGCACATGATTCATATGAGTATCTGGGAATTCCTGCCAAGTTCTTGCCAGTGAACCTGACATAAGTGTGTATTCAAGAAAGAGACTGATCAGAATAATAATAATTACAGAACCAGCTATATAATCTTCTCTACATTGTAATAAATTAATGATGTGAACTTATTCTGTGTATATTTTGAGAATGTTTGTACAACATAAGTTACTGTATCTACACTCACCAGAGTTCATAATACAGGACACATTATCATCTCTGACTTTTTTTTAAATAAAAGAGATTCACAGAGGATTCAGAGGAGGTTAAGTAGGCCTAGCAATTGGTTGTATGAAAAATTTATAATCAATTAAAAATGAAAATATAAAATAAAATATAAAGAAATATAAATGAGGGTAGAGATGCAACATTTTTCAACATGTAATCCTTTAATCAAATAGCACATTGATATAAAAATGGTTTATAGGCACATTTAATACACAGAACAGATGTGACCTTAAGTATAAATCTGGAGAACAACTGATTGTACAATATATTTGACATTTATATATTTCCATATTGTATGCACAGTTTAAGGTTGAAAAATTTGGACAAATTTGATTACATAGAAAACATTCCCACATGTTGCAGAGATTCTTTGCTAGTTTTTGAAGGTTGGGTGTTATCCATAGCAAAGGTAATTTACAAACACTATACATTTTCTTTGCCTAGATGGGTTCCGTGCACATATGCTATATTTAGCTACTATATGCTAGGTCTATCCATGATTTAAAAATGATTCTGAAAAGGAAGATCTTGGGAGGGTGAGCACACACTAGTATATGTTTTTAAGGCACAATCTCACACATTTTCATTACATTCAGTTATCTTTCATAACTAAATACTTTTAAACATAAATATTTGGCAACCCTGCTGGAGACTTAGAATGTAATGTTGTGTACATATAGTACTTACCAGAAAGTAAATCCCATTAATGATGGTAAAAACTTCTGCATAAGCAAGTGGAAGATTTTACTCTAAATTTCCTAGAGATTGAGATGGTTGTCAAATATGCATTTATGATCTAAACGTTTTTTAAAACAGAGAGCAAATAGGATAGAAATCTATTCACATATGGTTTTATAACAAAGGGTTCAACATATCTTCTGCAATTTACTGATACATGCTTCCGGGCAAAATAAAATAGTAAAAGGAATGCTATTCTGCTCTATCAAGAAAGTCCTAACATTACTCATTAGATTAGAAGGATAGTGCATGGCCTACTACTAGGATTAATATTAATAATTTATTTATTTATTTATTAAATCGATTTATAGGCCACCCAATCCCGGAGGACTCCGGGCAGCTTACATCGAAGAAAGAATAATAATAAAAAATGACAATAAAAACATGTTAAAAACAACACACATACATTTGTTACGATCGGGGCTGGACCTCAACAATGAGGTCAACAGCCCCAGGCCTGCCGGAATAGCCAGGTTTTCACAGCTTTTCTGAAGGCCATGAGAGTGGGCAAGGTCCAGATTTCTGGGGGTTGCTCGTTCCAAAGGGTCGGAGCAGCCACAAAGAAGGCTCTCCGGGGAGCCGCCAGCCGGCATTGTCTGGCTGACAGCATCTGAAGGAGGCCCAACCTGTGGGCCGTTGGGAGGAATGTGGCAGTAGGCGGTCTTGGAGGTAATATGGTTAACTGAAGCCAAATAATAAGTTTAGCTTTTATTTTTGCTTATCTTAATAAGATATTAATACAATTTAGACTTTTATATACAAATAATGAAAGATGCTACTAGATTTCTAGGACTTGTTTTCACGTACAACCAAAATATTAGCCGATCTATGGTTTTGTTGTTTTTAAGCCGTTGCTCATGCATGTTTTTTAAGTTACTAGCATCTGCCCTTAATTTTTTGACTTTTTGTTCTAATCGGATTTTCCACTTTGGCTTTAATGCTTTTTCTGTTGTGTGACTAGGTACTTTGATTTTAATGCCTAGTTCATTAGTGACTATTACAGCTGCGCTGTACATTCACTGGTTCGTTTCCAAGATGGATCCCGATTCAATTGTTGAAAACACTGCATTAACCATTTTCATGATAGGGGCCAAAATTTTCTTAGGCACAGTTTTTAGTGATGGTAAACGTTGCCTTCCCTCATTAAGCAGAAAATGCTCCATGATCTTATCCTTCAATTCTTTTTGTTTTTGAGTTAGTTCATCCGTTGGTTCAGTGATAACTGGTTCTAGTGGTGGTGGTGTTATTTCCTCCCCGAGAGCTTCTTCTGGGAGTTCTACTATAAGGTCTTTAGTTGTGTCTTGAATATCAGTTATTTCTGCTTGTGATATTGTTTTTTTGGTTTTGCAATTTGCCTGAATTTCCTCAAGTTCAACTTCACTAAACACTTTATTCCGTATAATAAATCGCATTTGATCTGCTAGTCGTTGTTCACTAACATTTGAATCTGGATATTGTTCTTTCCATAATTCATACATTCGCTTTAAATAACCTCTTTTTTCTGGCTCTGAGTTGTAGTAACAGGCCATTATGGCATGGTTTTCATCTGCACTATATTTTTGTCATTTTGTTGGCTGGTCCACTTGTAGCCCACTTGTCGATGAATGTCCAGGGACCCCAACATCTGCCGCGGCCCTTGTTAACCCGCGCGACGACCGATGCGGTATAAAATTTTTATTCGTTTCTTTCACCATATTGTATGGTTTGGCGGGGTTTTTTTATGGGGCCAGTTGCCAACCTGACCCCAACCCTCCTCCTTTCTCATCCGGGCTTGGGACCGGCAACAGTGGAGTATTATTATTATTATTATTATTATTATTATTATTATTATTATTATTATTATACAATTGTATCACAGCGGCCAGTTGTTTCGCCGGATTTGACATTGATTACTAGTCAGGCCCCACCCAGGGGCCTAGGATGTTGTAACGTATTTTCGTAATATGTGTGCAGATCCAAGCAGTGCGGCTTTTTGCATTTGACTGATGGTGATTTTGTCAATTTTTAACTGTTTTAAATGTAATTCCAGTGCTTTTGGAATAGCACCCAGTGTGCCAATTACCACTGGAATTACCACTGCTGGTTTGTGCCATAGTCGTTGAATTTTGATTTTTAAGTCCTGGTATCTTGCGATTTTTTCATGTTCCTTCTCGGCGACCCTGCTATCACCTGGTATTGCGATGTCTATGATTGTGACCCTATTTTTCTCAACCAGTGTGATGTCTGGTGTATTATGCGCCAGTATTTTGTCGGTTTGTATACGGAAATCCCACAAGATCTTGACCATCTGATTTTCTGTGACTCTTTCAGGCTGATGTTCCCACCAGTTTGTTGCTGTTTTAATATTATAATTTTTGCACAAATTCCAATGGATCATTTGTGCTACTGAATTGTGCCGCAATTTATAATCAGTCTGCGCGATTTTTTTACAGCAGCTGAGTATGTGATCAACAGTTTCGTCAGCTTCTTTGCAAAGTCTGCATTTGGCATCATCAGAGGATTTTTCGATTTTGGCCTTAATGGCATTTGTGCGGATAGCTTGTTCTTGCGCAGCCAGGATTAGTGACTCTGTTTCTTTCTTTAATGTACCTGTTTTTAACCATAACCAAGTTTGTTCCCTGTCCACTTTATCTTTTATTTTTTCCAGAAATTGACCATGCAGTGCTTTGTTCTGCCAACTCTCCATTCTTGATTTTATCATATCTTTTCTGTATTCTTGTTTTGTCTGTTGGGCCTTCAGTAGATTTTTGTTCTTTACTTCGATTAATAGATGTTCTTGACTTTCTTTTAAATAATCAGCCAGTGCATGTTTTTCTTCTTCAACTGTTTGCTTCACTTGTAATAATCCTCTGCCACCTGATTTTCGTGGCAGGTATAGTCTATCAGTATCACCACGTGGATGTAAACTGTAGTGCATTGTCATTAGTTTCCTGGTTTTTCGGTCCAAAAGGTCCAAATCAGCTTGTGTCCAGTTAACTATGCCAGCTGTGTATCTTATAACTGGTATTGCCCAGGTATTTATGGCCTTGATTGTATTTCCACCATTCAATTTAGATTTCAAAATTTTCCTAACTCTGTTGGTGTACTCTCGTCTGACAATAGTTTTTACTTCTCCATGCTTGATGTTATCCAACTGCAGAATGCCTAAGTATTTGTAGGCTTCATTTTCTTTGCATTTAATTAGTTGGCCATTGGGCATTTCAATTCCCTCAGATGCAGTGATTTTGCCCCTTTTTATGGATACAGTGGCGCATTTTTCCATGCCAAACTGCATTGTATTTGTCAATGATTGGATTTCTATTTCTGACTTTCCATAGAGTTTCAAATCATCCATATATAGTAAATGCGAAATTTTTTCAGCTTTTTTGGCTGTTTGGTAGCCTAATTTCATTTTTTTTAAGATTACTGATAGTGGGATCATTGCGATGATGAAGAGAAGAGGTGAAAGTGAATCACCCTGGAAAATTCCTCGCTTGATATTAACCATTCCGTAGCTCTCATTCCCTACTGCCAACTCAGTTCTCCATTGTTTCATTGCCTTTTCAGTAAAGGATGTAATATTTTTGCTAATGCCAGTTGTTTCTAAGCATTTTATGATCCAACTATGTGGCAGTGAGTCAAATGCCTTTTTGTAATCAATCCAGACCATATTCAAGTTCGTTTTTCTGTTCTTACAATTTTCTAATATCATTTTATCAATTAGAAGCTGATCTTTTGTGCCCCTGCTCCTTCTTTTGTTGCCTTTTTGCTCTACTGGCAAGATGTTGTTTGTTTCCAAATAATCCATCATGTTATCTGCAATAATGCCTGTGAGTAATTTGAAGGTTGTTGGCAAGCATGTTATTGGTCTATAGTTTTCAGGTGTTGTTCCTTTAGTTGGATCTTTCTGAATCAAGTATGTTTTTCCAGTTGTCAACCATTCATCAATTTGGCCCTTTTGTAAAATTTCATTCAGTTGCCTGGCCAATATTGCATGTAAACTGGTCAGATATTTGAGCCAGAAACCATGTAATTGGTCCTTTCCAGGTGATGTCCAATTCTTTACCTTTTTAACTCGATTTTTGACCATCTCAGTTGTTATTTCTAATACTTGCATTTGTTTGTTGTCAATGCTTTTCTCAAAGTCATGTATCCACTTTGCTTCCTTGTTGTAGTCCTTTGCATTTTCCCACAATTCTTTCCAGAATTCAACTGTGGCCTGTTTTTCTGGTTTTTCACTTTTGGTGTCACCATTTACATTAAGACTTTGATAAAAACGCCGTTGGTCTGATCGAAATTGCTGATTTTGTTTATATTGGATGATTCGTGCCTCATATCTTTCAATTTTTCTAGCTGTTGCTGTTATCTGCTGTTTTACAATCTCTACAGCTTCATTGATGTTTCTTGTATCCAATCTATATCTCCTGATTAGCCGATCTATGATTTTGTTGTTTTTAAGCCGTTGCTCATGCATGTTCTTTAAGTTACTAGCATCTGCCCTTAATTTTTTTATTTTTTGTTCTAAACGGATTTTCCACTTTGGCTTTGATGCTTTTTCTGTTGTATGACTAGGTACTTTAATTTTAATGCCTAGTTCATTAGTGACTATTACAGCTGCGCTGTACATTAACTGGTTTGTTTCCAAGATGGATCCTGGTTCAATTGTTGAAAACACTGCATTAACCATTTTCATGATAGGGGCCAAAATTTTCTTCGGCACAGTTTTTAGTGATGGTAAACGTTGCCTTTCCTCATTAAGCAGAAAATGCTCCATGATCTTATCCTTCAATTCTTTTTATTTTTGAGTTAGTTCATCAGTTGGTTCAGTGATAACTGGTTCTAGTGGTGGTGATGTTATTTCCTCCCCAAGAGCTTCTTCTGGGAGTTCTACTATAATGTCTTTAGTTGTGTCTTGAATATCAGTTATTTCCGCTTGTGATATTGTTTTTTGGGTTTTGCAATTTGCCTGAATTTCCTCATGTTCAACTTCACTAAACACTTTATTCCGTATAATAAATCGCCTTTGATCTGCTAGTCGTTGTTCACTAACATTTGAATCTGGATATTGTTGTTTCCATAATTCATACATTCGCTTTAAATAGCCTCTTTTTTCTGGCTCTGAGTTGTAGTAACAGGCCATTATGGCACGGTTTTCATCTGCACTATATTATTATTATTATTATTATTATTATTATTATTATTATTATTATCAGCAGTAGTATTAGTATGATTTCATGTTTGTGGTGAAATTCAGCTTGATAGGTATAGGTATGCAGGTCTTGGCATATTTGGGTCTTTTCCCATGTAAGATTGACAGTATCTTGGTGACATTTCGACGAGGTCACACTCGTCATCTTCAGGCTGGTGCCTGTGGCTTCGTGCTTCGTACAAGGTTTGGGGAAGATTTAGATTCTTCCCTGGTTTCAAAATTGCAATAATTGTGGTCTTCTTGAATAAAGCAGGCAAACATCCTGAGTATAATATGAAACTAAAAAAGGAGGCAAGCCAATGTTTAGTTGCTGGTTCACAGTTCTACAGTAGTTCTGGGTAGATGCCATCAAATCCTGCAGCTTTACCATTTTGTAAAGTATCCTGCACTTCTTCTAGTGTAAATGGACATGAGTATAAAGCAATACTCTATAAAGCCGTGCTCCAATAGTCTGACTTCAGCTCTAATTTGTCTGGTGAATTTCGTACATCTTGTTGTCCTTGAAGTAGAGACAAGATGGTTACCTATGGATTCCACACTGATGGTAGAATGTTTTCTCAGCAATATGGATTTCCGGATAAAGCACCAGCCTTTCCTGCTAGAGTGAGTTTAGATTTTCCACAAACTTGGACTTTTTCTGTCTCTGTCCAGGGACTTCAGCAATTCAGTTGCTTTCTCTGGATTAATGTAGTGTTCAAACTCAGCACACAAGTGACTTGTCTCCTCACTCTATCTAGGGATGTAATCGTTACAGTAGCCTCTGGGGATGTTTCTTTTAGCCACAGATTTAATTAAGCCAACAAACCTGTTGTAGTTCTTAGGGCCTGCTTTGATCCATCTGTATTAGCATTAATGTGTTTGGCATAAGTATTCCAAACTGCTTTCTGGAAGTTCCAATGAGGTTTCGGAATGAACCTAAGTGCTGGGATTGGGAGTTCTATTCTGTAGCTTATATGCCTAGGCTGTCTGTGTGGGAAATTGTTCAAAACCTACCGCTGGATTTGAGATGATAATTTTACTACTTCAGGGGAAACAAGACAAAGATCTGGGGAATAATCCTTTTGCCAATGAGCAGGATGAAATGTGCTCCTGTCTTTATTACCATACTAGCTGATAACTCAGCATTGCCTGGCTATTTATTTATCCTAATCCTGTATTAGATAGGAAAATCCCTGATTTTGGCGACAATTAAATTAGTTATAAATGTTTTCCCTGTGGCCCCAGAAGAGTCAAGAAAAGTGATCATTTAGCAAGCTTTTTTCTTATCTTGATTTAGAAGTGGCTTCTTGTGTGCGATATTTGCACTAAGTTGTTTGACGTTGTAGTTCTTTTCTACTTTGTAACCTGCATGAAGTACATCATGTCGGTATTGTAGTGGTGGAGGCAGGCCAGGTTGCAGTAATGTTTTATTGATAATGGCCATAAATTTTCCTCAAAAATAATCAAAGCCTTGTTGAAAATGTCTGGATCAAATGTAATTTGTAATGTGGGATTTTCCCCCACACCAGAGGGACCCCCCTTTTGGAGTACTGTGAAGCCGTTACCATGGCAACTCCACTACACTGTACAGTAGAATGTTTGTATAACAATATGGCACTACGGTAGAAGCCATTGAAAGGCACAACAGGCTGCATCTTAACAGAACACACACCTGAGGGGTTTTAGAGGTGTCTTACCCCCACAGTATTTTTTTCTAGAAAGTAAGTCATCTGTGTGCCAAGTTTGGTTGAATTTGCTTGTGGCGTTCCAGAGTTATGCTGGAACATACACACACAAAGCCATTTTTATATGGGTAGATTTAAAAGTAAGATTGTTTATTTCCATCCAATCAAATAATCTACTCTCATTTTAATTGCATTGATTATAGCTCCAAGATATGTGGTGACTATTGAAATAATCAAGGATTATACTATCCTATAGTATCCTATACTATCTCCTGCAGGCACTGATAAGACAAAATCTGGCCAACTGTCCATTGGAAATTTGTAAACAACCATGTTGTAATTCTGTGGATATAGAGAAAACATTCTGATTGGTAGCTTAATTAATAATTGGAGAAAGGGCATTGTAACTGTTATTATCATCCATGATATAAATTGTAATTCCATATTTAGTGTGGTGCAATGCTATCCTGTTTCTCCCAAAATAAGACCTCCCCAGATAAGCCCAATAGGGCTTTTGAATGCATGCGCTAAAATAAGCCCTCCCCTGAAAAAAAGTCCTTCCCGAAAATATTGCAACACAACAGCAACCATGAGGTGACCACACTCGCTGCCCCTGCAACTCAAAAATAATAAGACCTCCCCAAAAATAAGGCCAAGTGCTTATTTTGGGGGTAAAAGCACAGTATTATTATTTTATATCCAAACATTTTAGCCTTGTTAGTTGGTGATTGTCCTCCATGTGTGTTTCCTGAAGTACCAGAACATCAGTACAATAATCCATAAGGTTCCACAGTTAGCATCATGCTGTTTTATCATACTTCCAACATTAATTTTAATGGCTTTAGATTTCCAATCTAAAGACCTGCTTCTTCAAGCTGCTACATTGTTCCTTCCACTTGAATGCAGAGAATGGTTTTCCTTATTTTAAGTAAATATTAATTAAACATTTAATCAAACTTTTCTCCCATTTATCAAAGGTTATACCACCTGCAATTTCTACTAGCTTAATGGCTAAGGCACAAAAAAGAAACAAGGGATGCACCAGCTATCTCTCACCTTGTAACCAAAGACTTCACTATATATTAAAATTATCATATATCCTTTGGTATTAAAATCATTGTCTGAGCTGGGAGACCATTCATTATGAAAATATGAAGATAAGCACATGGCTTTCATGTTACTAAGAAAACAATGCACAACTACAGCAAGGTTACATAGCTATTAAGGCAATGTTTGGATGTACCTGTTTGTACTTAGAGTAGAAGCAGTAGTAGAAAAATGAATATACAGGATCCTTAAATATAATATGCATATTTTTAATATTTTAACATTGCATATTTTCTGAATGCAAAATAAAAAATCATAGTCAAAACTATACATAATTAGGGAATAGCATGAAGACTAATAATAAATCAGATCTAAACTAAGCCACATTGCTTCATATTATTGTATGCTGCAAGGGCTCTACTTAACAAAATAAATCTTATTTTGAAGAAATTAAAAACAGAATAAAAACAGATACAAGGCAGTCTAGACTCTAGATAGATAGTTAGATATTTGTATTTGACCCATATAAATCTGATGGTGAAATGGAGAAAGTATTTGAACTGAACATTTAATAGGGAAACAAAATATAACTGCTACATAGAAACTTGGAAACAAATAGTCATGAAATTTGGGGTGAATCTATGAGAGCTCTTAGAAATCATTTAAGGTAAAGGTAAAGGTTCCCTTTGCACATATGTGCTAGTCATTCCCGACTCTAGGGGGAGGTGCTCATCTCCATTTCAAAGCCAAAGTTCCAATGCTTTCTGAAGACGTCTCCATGGTCATGTGGCCGGCATCACTAGACTCCTAAGGTACACGGAACACTCTTACCTTCCCACCAAAGATGGTTCCTATTTTTCTACTTGCATTTTTACATGCTTTTGAACTGCTAGATTGGCAGAAGCTGGGACAAGTAACAAGAGCTCACTCTGTTACGCGGCACTAGGGATTCGAACTGCCGAACTGCCAACCTTTCTGATCAACAAGCTCAGTATATTAGCCACTGAGCCACTGTGTCCCTAGAAATCATTTAGGGTCCTTAAAATCTTAATTTTAAGATTAAAATTTAGTCAAGAAACGATTCAGACTTTGCATCTGCTAGGAAGCCTCCTTAGAAAATAAATGGGAAACATTATTTGTTGAAATCTTTGAGCTATATATTTCCATTTTCTGCTCAGATATTGTAATCACACAAAGCACCCTGAATTTTTATTTCATCCCAAGAAGATACAACTTCAAGAAATATTATTTCTCGGACTTCCTGGGAGGAGCTTACTGGTGGAAGCAGCAAAAAATCAGCTGCCTCCGAATTCCTGGCTACGTACCTGATTAGAGGATCTTCCATCTGACGTCTTATCAGGTTTTCTTATCCTTCAGGCAAGAGGGAAAGAAGAAACTGTTTTGCTGGCAAATGCTCTTCGATTTTTGCAGCTTTTGTGCTTGCAAGGAAAGGGGGGCTAGCCCAAGGCAGAACGGCTGTCCGTGCTGGGAACTTCAAACTGCCTTGTGCAGGACAAAGTAGGTCTCTCCCACTCTGCTCTAAGTTTTGTTTGATTTAATCTTATCACGAGCTGAATCCGTTTACTGCGAGGACAATAATTGCTTATCAACATTTTAGCTTCTTCTCTTTTTCTCCTCCGAAAAATTATTTACTCAGAGGCTTTTAAAATGGCGCCGAGCAGGCTGGTTTCTCCGGTAATAACGAACACTTTTTGCTAATTCTCACAAGACTTCAAAAGAATTCAAAACAAAAGAGATAGCTTATCACATGTTTTGGTTTCACAATAGAAGAATTTTACTCCTTCATTAACTTTGCTTATTTGGAAGTTAAATGGTGATGAATCTGTTGAACGGTCTTGTTACAATGTTTACTCACTGAAACTTTTGCCAAGCCTTAAACTTCAAAATAAAAGCCTCTTTACTTAAAGCTGCATATTTAGGCAATAGAGTTTTATTAACTGCAGGCAGACAAATTTTGAAATGGCCTCAAAACCAAATATTAACTTGAAGTCGTCACCCTCTACTTCCAGGGGCACATCCTCAGTGCCTGGTACAAAGCTGCAGCCTCCGCTTCCTACGCCCCCTGCTGGGGATGTGTTAACGAAAGAATTTTTTCTGAGTAATCTAAGCGAGGCTCTTAATGCACAGACAATTAAAATGGAAGATAAATTTAGAGATAATAGAGAGGAGAGAAAAGAGGAAATAAAAGAAATGAAAGAAGAAATTAAAAGTGAAATTAAAAGTGAAATAAAAGGACTTAAACAGGAGTTGTATGAGAAATTTGAGGCTAAGGTTGATAAAATTAGAGACGACATGCTGAGTCTTGTAACTGTATTAACAGAACATATTTCTGGAGTGGAAGATACTCTAGAGGTTCTTAATGATGCCAATGCTAACTTGACATTGAAAACAGAGGTGGTGGAACAAAAAGTGGAAAATGCTGAAAAAGAAATTATTATGATACAGTACCGACAAATGGAGTTCGCATTAAGAGTAAGGGGGCTGCGTGAGGAGAAACAGGAGAACCTGAAACAGATCCTATCGGAAGCTTTTGACCGCCTGATGGGAAGACCAGGGACCAACCAAGGCTGGCAAATTGACAAAGCTTACCGCGTTAACTCCTGGCTGGCAAAGCAGAAGCAGCTTCCTCGAGACATCGTTATATATTTTACTACAAGAGAGTTCAGAAATATGGTACTGCAAGCGTCTTATAACACTAAGCTTCAAATTGGCGGTCAAGACCTGGCTGTTTTGAAAGAGATACCACCTCAAATGTTAAGAGCCAGAAGAGACTACGCTTTTTTGGTCGAAGAACTCAGAAATCGTCAGATACAGTATAGATGGGATGCACCATTTGGCATCATATTTACATTTGATAAGCAAAGGTACCGCCTCAACTCTGTATGGAAAGCCCGAGATTTTTATTATAATATATTGAAGGCCGGACACCCTGCACCATCTGGACCTAGAGAAAGACCACAAGAAGGACAGGATAGACAGCAAACTACACAACCACCAGACAAGATGGAGTATCTCTCTTCTCTAGAAGTGCAAGGTGCTATGGAACCAAGACCTAGCCGCATGACTACTAGACGTATGGAGAAACAAGCTAAGAGGCAACAGCATCAACAATCATCGGCCATCGATCAAGGAACTACAACAACAAATCTGGAAGCAGTGGGAGGAGCTAGACCTAAGGTTAAACAGGCCGTGCAGGAAGCTCTAAAAATGCTTCAACCAACCAAAGATGACAACTAAGATTTTAACATGGAATGTCAACGGACTGAACTCTCCACAGAAGAGGAAGAAAATATTTCATTATCTTAAACAGTTTAAGAACGATGTAATTTGTTTGCAAGAAACTCATATCAAGTCAACTGATCAAAAATATTTGATCAACTCAAAACTTGGTCAACATTTTGCAGCTTCTGCTATGGAAAAGAAGAATGGCATAGTTGTATACTTAAGAAAAGATATGAAAGCTGAATTAATAGAAGCAGATCCCTTCGGAAGATATATTGCTTTAGACTTAATCTTAGAAGGGAAAAAGACATTACTTTTGGGAATTTATGCTCCCAATCAACAGCAAGATAGATTCTATAGAAATCTTCATGCTAAATTAGTACAGTGGGACTATAGTTCCTGTATACTATTGGGTGACTGGAATGGAGTGATAGACACTAAGAGAGATAAGAAGATTTCCCGCCTAAATACCAAGATGCGAGCAAAGTTACCCAAATCTTTCTTTGACATTATGGATGATTTTGAATTGAGAGATATCTGGCGAGAAAGAAATGCAGAGGAATATGACTTCACTTTCTTCTCGGACAGGCATCAATCCCTTTCAAGGATCGATTTTATTCTAACCACTAATGATTTGCTTTCTAGGGTCAAGAAAACAAAGATTGCAGCTAGAGTCCTTTCGGACCATAACCCAGTTTGGATGGAGTTGGGAAGGGTAGTGCAGGCAAGAAGGTTTTGGAGACTGAATGAAAATTTATTTAGATATGAAAACTATATTAATGATTGTAAAAAATTACTATCTGAATATTTTGTTTTGAATATGAATAAGGGTACATCTATGGAATTTGTATGGGATGCAAGCAAAGCGTATATGAGAGGAGTTTTGATGAATATAAATAAAACACATAGAAATAAGCAAGGGCTAAAACGAACAGAACTGGAAGAGGAAATTAAGAGAAAAGAGCTGGAGTTAACAAGGAAACCAGACGATACAAAGGTTAAGGAAGCTATTAACATATTAAAATCTCAATTTGACATGTTGATCTCTGACCAGGTAGCTACTAATTTATTATATGAAAAACACAATACTTTTTGTAATGCAAACAAACCTGGCAGATGGTTAGCTTATCAGATTAGGAAAAAAAGGAAAACTCGAAATATATCTAAACTGATTTACAGAGGGAAGGAGGTGTTCCAACAGGAAGAGATTCAAAAGGCTTTCTGGGAATTTTTTACAGAACTGTATAAAGGGGATAAAATTAATGGTTTAGACATAGACAAATATTTAGACAAGGAGAAAATACCTTCAGTTAGAGAAGAACACAGGCAAAAATTGAATCAACCAATAACCTCGGGGGAAATCCTGCAGGTAATTAAGCAATTAAAGCCAGGGAAAGCACCAGGTACAGATGGCTTGACAGCGGTTTACTACAAAAACTTACAGTTAGAAATGGTAGAACCTCTTAGAGAATTATTTAATATGATTCAAACGGAAGGTAAAGTCCCTCCATCTTGGAAGACAGCGTTTATATCTTTGATACCCAAAGAAGATCAAGATACTACTCAACCCAAAAATTATAGACCCATTTCATTACTGAATGTAGATTATAAAATTTTTACTAAAATATTAGCAAATAGGTTAATGTTGGTCATTCAACAATTGATACATACGGACCAAACAGGTTTTATACAAGGGAGACAGATGAAAAGTAATGTCAGATTAATTATTAATGCATTAGAATATTTGGGAAAGAACAACCAGATCCCTGCTGCGTTTATATTTTTGGATGCTGAGAAGGCCTTTGATCGAGTTAACTGGCAATTTCTGCTGAAGATATTGCAAAAAATGCAGATAGGAGATAATTTTTTACAGTCAATTAAAGCAATATACCAACAGCAAACAGCACAAATCATAGTCAATGGAAGTTTAACAGACTCTTTTCAAATTGGAAAAGGTACAAGACAGGGTTGTCCTTTGTCCCCATTATTGTTTATTATAACTTTGGAAGTATTGTTGAATAAAATACGGGGCTTGGATGGTTTAAAAGGGATCAAGATTAGGCAGCAAGAATATAGAGTCCGCGCTTTTGCGGATGATTTGGTCATAATATTGGAACAACCGCAGGAATCCAGTATGGTTTTAATGAATACGATTAATCAATATGGTCAAGTGTCTGGCTTTAAAATAAACTTAGGAAAAACCAAAATATTAGCTATAAATATGAATATTAAACAAAAGGAAGAATTAGGAGTGATGCTAGGATGTGAGGTAGTTAAAAAAGTCAAATATCTTGGAGTTAACATTTTAACTTCAAATGGGAAATTATATAAGCATAATTATGAACCACTTTGGCATAGCATACAGACAGAGATGAAAAAATGGGAGAAATTGCACTTATCTTTGCTGGGCAGGATAGCGGCAGTGAAAATGAACATTTTACCAAAATTTTTATTTCTTTTCCAAATGTTACCTATACTTAAAAAAGATGCGAACCTTTTAGAATGGCAGAAGGGTATCAACAAATTTGTGTGGGCAGGAAAGAAGCCGAGGGTAAAGATGAAAATAATGCAAGATGTACGCGAGAGAGGAGGATTGAAACTACCTAATTTAAAACTATATTATGATGCAGTGGCATTATCTGTAATTAGTGATTGGATTCATTTAACCAATGATAGAATATTGAACATTGAGGGACACGATCTGGTATTTGGTTGGCATGCTTACCTGTTATTCAACAAAAAATTGGATAAGAACTTTAAAAGTCATATTTTGAGAAATGCTTTATTGCGGGTTTGGAAGAAATACCAATATAAATTAAATGACAAGATACCCATGTGGGCAATTCCTAGACATGCAATTGAAAATATGAATACAGCACAAAAACAGGACAGATTTACTTACAGACAGCTTCTTACCTCGGAAAGGGGGGTATTACAATTAAAATCTTTAGAGGTATTAAAAGAGGAGAAGGTAGTTCAAACATGGTTCCAGTATGGGCAATTACAGGCTAGGTGGAAAATAGATCAAAAAATTGGCTTTATTCAAGTTGAGGATAATCTGTTTAAACAAATAAGAGATCAAAGCTTAATGCATATAAAGAGGATATATAATGTATTAATACAGATGGATTCGGAAACAGAATTAGTTAAAGATTGTATGATAAAATGGGCTCAAAATATTGAGGAACCAATAATGTTGGATACATGGGAAAGAATTTGGGTAAGAAATGTGAAATTTACACAAGCTCAAAATCTGAGAGAAAATTTTTACAAGATGTTTTATAGATGGCATTTAGATCCTAAAAAGTTGGCTTCTATGTATCCGAATGTACAGCCTAAATGTTGGAGGTGTGGTTCTCTCGATGCTACATATTATCATATATGGTGGACCTGCCAAAAGGTTAAGGCATTTTGGATAAAAATATGGTGGGTCATGCAAAATGTTTTTAAAAAAGGATAAAGTTTATTCCTCAGTTATTTTACTAGGTATATGTACTGATTTTACAGTGGTAGAGACCAATTTGATTCTGCACCTGATAACTGCAGCAAGACTGTTGGTGGCGCAATATTGGAAGAAGGAAGACTTGCCTACAATCCAAGAATGGACATTGAAAGTAACAAACTTAGCTGAAATGGCTAAAATATCGGCATATCTCAAAGATCATTCAAATGAGAGATATAAACGAGACTGGAAAAAATGGATTGACTATATACAAAATAAATACGGGACTAAGAAATTCCAGTTAGCCTATGCTTAAGATCAGAAATGATTTAAACTGTTAAAAGTTAGTTCAGTAAGAAGAAGCTAAGTTCAATCTAGAATGTCATTAATTTCTTTATTTCTTTTTTCTCAATAGATTTTAGACTGTGTTAGTTAAAAATCCATACCGTGTACGGGTTCTGGGAAGTCGGGGGGGGAAGGAGGAGGGGGGATGGGGGGGTGGAGGGAGGGAGGGGTACACACAACAAAAAAAATTGTATTTCAATGTCTTAATGATTGACAAATGATGACATATTTGTGTTTGTTTTTTTTAAAGAAAAATAAAAAAGTTCTCTTATAAAAAAGAAATATTATTTCTCAAGGGAGACGTTTGTGCAGGAATAAGCAAAGAATAAGGTGACCAGATTTTCAGATTGGTAAAGAGGGACACCATTGACCGGGGGGGGGGGGGGGCGGCTTGATTAAAAATTTTATATTTTGTCAAAAGGTCACACAAGGCAATTATATGACCCCAGGACACTGAAAGCATCATAAATATGAATCTGTTGCCAAACATCAAAATTTTGATCACATGACCATGAGGATGCTTCAATGGTCGCTAAGTGTGAAAAATGGTCATCGGCCGTTGTAACTTTGGTCACTAAATGAACTGTTTGAAAGCTAAAGCTAGCTTGCATTATGCTAGCTTACATTTTCAAGAGAGAGAAGCTAAACTCCTTATTAGAATTGAAATAGAAATGAGTAGAGTAGAGTAGAATAGTTTATTACCCAAGCGTGATTGGACACACAAGGAATTTGTCTTCGGTGTACATAAATAAAATAAAATACAATACATTCATCAAGAATCATAAGCTACAGCACAGTGATAGTCTCTCTCTCTCTCTCTCTCTCTCTCTCTCTCTCTCTCTCTCACACACACACACACACACACACACACACACACACAAATACACACACACTCCTCCTCTGGATTCAATGGGGTTTAGGAAATCTCCCACCCTCATACACTCCCCTTTCTTTCTTTCTCTCTTCCCTCCTCTGGATTCAATGGGGTTTAGGAAATCTCCCACCCTCATACACTCCCCTTTCTTTCTTTCTCTCTTCCCTCCTCTGGATTCAATGGGGTTTAGGAAATCTCCCACCCTCACACCCTTTCTTTCTTTCTCTCTTCCCTCCTCTGGATTCAATGGGGTTTAGGAAATCTCCCACCCTCATACACTCCCCTTTCTTTCTTTCTCTCTTCCCTCCTCTGGATTCAATGGGGTTTAGGAAATCTCCCACCCTCATACACTCCCCTTTCTTTCTTTCTCTCTTCCCTCCTCTGGATTCAATGGGGTTTAGGAAATCTCCCACCCTCATACACTCCCCTTTCTTTCTTTCTCTCTTCCCTCCTCTGGATTCAATGGGGTTTAGGAAATCCCCCCACCCTCATACACTCCCCTTTCTTTCTCTCTCTCTTCCCTCCTCTGGATTCAATGGGGTTTAGGAAATCTCCCACCCTCATACACTCCCCTTTCTTTCTTTCTCTCTTCCCTCCTCTGGATTCAATGGGGTTTAGGTCCCCCCTTGGCTCGGATCACACCTCAGCTGAGCGGGCAGGGAACTTTTGCTTTGGGAGGCTTCACAGCGGCAGCGGTGCCTCCCCCTCCCCCCCCTCGGCTTGGATCACACCTTAGCTGAGCAGGGAGGGATCCTTTGCTTTGGGAGGCTTCACAGCAAGGGTTCTACCTCCACTCTTCCCCCCTCGGCTCGGATCACACCTCAGCTGGGCAGGGAGGGATCCTTTGCTTTGGGAGGCTTCACAGCAAGGGTTCTACCTCCCCCACCGATGCCGGCTTCCCCGCTGTGACTGGCGGGAATGGCAATGAAAGCTCGGGCTTCACTCCTCCGTCTGGGGCTGCGGCTAACAGGGACGGCCAAGCGCTTTCCTCAAAAACCCTGCCTTCCACACACACCCGGCTTCCAAAATCCAGGGAGTTGCGGGGAGGGACGATCTTCTTCTTCCCCTCTCTCAGGTTGCCCGGTTCCCCCCCACAGTTCCTCTCATGAGTAGCTCGCAAGGGAAGGCATTCCCTTCCCTTGCTAAAGGCCGCCGCCGCCCACCCGAAGCGGCGAAGCCTCCCGATTCCCACCGGCACTGGAGTTACTCACCAGGGCAGTGCAGCAAAAACAAACAGCGAAGGCGAAATGAAATGGAGACTGGTGAGAGTCACGACTCGCATGGCGTGCTTAAGCGGACTCCAGCCAATCAGTGAGCTGGCTGGGATGGAAAATTTTAAGCACCCTCGTGCGTGCTTAAAGTTTTCCATCCCAGCCAGCTCACTGATTGGCTGGACTCCAGGCCAATCAGTGAGCGGCAGGCTGGGCTGGCTTAGATATTGAAAGTGTAGATAGAATAGATTGGGGAACGGAACAAGCGAGCTAGCGGCAGCTGATGATGGGCGGGGGAGCCAGCGAGCGCCGAAATAAAGCGGGTTTTTTGAGAAGCGGGTGGGACGCGGGAAAAACGATGAAAAATCGGGCCTGTCCCGCCAAATCCGGGACGTCTGGTCACCTTAGCAAAGAACCTTCTACTGTGTTTCATGGTTTAGGTAGTTGTATTGATGGATTGCAAATAATTCCAAAGAGTGAAATTGTGCTTGCTTATAAATGGTGGGTATTTAAAATTTCTGGCCTTGTGAATTTCCACATATGTGATAACCCAAAATGTGTTGTCAAATGTCAGCAAAATACAAGTATTCAAAGAGCTACGAAAGAAATTTCTCTAGGCTGGTGTTTCCCAAATACTTTAGAACTGCAGCTTTGAGATTTCCCAGCCAGTGTGGGCAAAGCAGATTTTTAAGATTCAATACTAGGGACATCTGTTGGAAAAAGCTATTCTTTATCATCATGTCATATTGTTTCATTAAGTCCTTTATTATAGAGTTCACACATAGCTATCCCCTCCCTCTTTTATTTCCAAAAGCTTTCAGCACATTCCATTTATATTTCCTAGTAATGGGCAATTATTAATTATGTTGAAATTTGTGAAGCTTGTAGACAACATAATAAGGCATTGCCTAAATGCTAGAAAATAAATTGAAAAGTTAAAAACTCACCAGACATGTGTTGTGGCAATTTATTAGTTTATTGAACTAATTATATCATCTTGAACCAGGAGGAATATGTTGTTCCTAATCAAAATTATTTCAACCTTCTTTTTAAGGTGTATATGGCTATCTCTGGGTTATGTTGTAAACATTGATTTGCTGAATATGGGAATGTAGTGTAATTTTAATTAGGCTGAGTTCTAATCAGCTGAATGTTATGAGAGTGGTAGAACAATTTCAAATTTTCTTTTTTTATGACAAATCAGGAAACCAGTTTCCTACATTTCACCTAGGATACAGTTTTAAAGCCAGAAAAAGGCAATATGATCCATATTGAATAAAACAGAATACACTTTGAAGTGGAAAATTTTGATTTAGGCAAACAAAATAAGAAAACCCCAAATTTGCTAATAGTGACAAAAGTTTTTTTTAAAATGTACTGAAATTAAAGTAGTAACATGTGTAACTTAAGTGAAAAGAAGATAAGTACAAAGCTATCTTCTGCTAACCTAGCAATTCAAAAGCACGTAAAAAATGAAAGTAGAAAAATAGGGACCACCTTGGTGGGAAGGTAACAGCACTCTGTGCACCTTCGGCATTTAGCCATGTCGGCCATATGACCACAGCAGGGGTGGGTTTCTCGCCCCGTTCCAACCGGTCCGGCGGCGTCCTCGTGCATGCGCGCGGTGCACGTATGCGTACTAGCGTCTGCGCGATGCTCCAGCTGCTCCTAGAGGATCGCGCAGGCGCTGTATGCATCCTGTGCATGCGTGGAAGCACAGAACTCATCAAAAGTGGGTAAGGACCACGGGCGGGCGGGCGCGCCCTTCGCCGTTCCTGGAAGTTACTTACTTCCGGGTTCGCTGACCAACCGGTTCGCAGGGACTGCCACGAACCGGTTGAAACCCACCCCTGGACCACAGAGACATCTTCGAACAGCGCTGGCTCTTCGGCTTAGAAATGGAGATGAGCACCGCCCCTACAGCCAGAAATGACTAGCATGCATTTGCGGGGGAACCGTTACCTTTTTACAAAGTTATCTTCATTACAACAGTTGAACGCAATTAATCTTAACTGTAAGGAATATCTAACTTTATTATTTTCCTCATATAAAGGCAAGCGAGAAAGAGACACTTATCCTCTTTAAATGTCTATAGAAATTCTTCGTCATCCAGGTCATGGTTATCCCAAAGGTGTTTTTTCAAAAGGCAATTGGACTTTGTTTTTCCTTGAAGATGTTTCAGTTCTCATCCAAGAAGCTGAAGAACTGAAGAAACTTCTTGGATGAGAAATGAAATGTCTTCAAGGGGAAAAA
This sequence comes from Thamnophis elegans, assembly GCF_009769535.1. Taxonomy (NCBI): domain Eukaryota; kingdom Metazoa; phylum Chordata; class Lepidosauria; order Squamata; family Natricidae; genus Thamnophis; species Thamnophis elegans. The sequence goes on along the minus strand of NC_045549.1, from coordinate 30,505,608 downwards.
AAGTCCAGTTGCCTTTTGAAAAAACACCTTTAGGTTATCCTCTTTAGTTACCACTGATGTGCCTGATAATCAGTGCAGTGAGGTTTATGGCTGGCACATTTTTTTAGACTTGTGGACTTCAACTCCCAGAATTCCACAGCCAGGCATGCTCAGTTCCAATTTAAAGCGGCAGCATTTGTTTTTCTCCTTTGCGAAATAAGTTTCCTTGTTTCTTTTTCTTCTCCCTTCCCCTCCTTCCTCCCTCTATCCCTCCCTCCCCCCTCTCAAACACACACACACACACACACACACAGTTGGATTGGAGGGAGTCAGGGAGAACACAGGAGGCGGCAGGAAGCCAGTCAAAGAGCCATATTGGAGCACACACACTTTTCCCCAGCCCCAGAAGGATCCAGCCCAGCTTCACTGATTACAGGTTTGAAAAGACAACGTGGCTCTGCCTGCAATCAAACTACACTTGGGGAGGGAGAGCACTTCCCTCCAGCCTTTGCCCAAAGCCCCGCACCAGGAGGATGAAGTTTGAATTCCCCCCCTCTCTCTGACCCACATGTACCTTTTCCAGCTGTTTCAGAGAGGATTTCAACTCTGCTCTTGTCTGCCATCATGAAAAGAAAAAAAATGTAAAAGGAATCAAATGAAAAAAAATGTAAAAGACAAGAGCTGAGGTCAGGCTGAGCTAGTTGCTGCCAGAGTCACCGTGGATGACTCTGCTTAACTGTTTAAAAAAGCCTCTAAAAAAGCACCCTCTACAGGACGAGGCAGGAGAACGACGTGCCTCATCTATGTCAGGAATTTTTAGGCTTTTAACCCTTGCTTAACTCTGCTCGAGTGATCATAAAACGCCTAAAGTCAGACTAGATAAGGCACTCATTCTCCTGCCTCCTCCTGTAGAGGGCACTTTTTAAGAGGCTTTTTAAAACAGTTAAGCACTAAGCAGAGTCATCCACGGTGACTCTGGCAGCAACTAGCTCAGCCTGACCTCAGCTCTTGCCTTTTTCCTTTTACATTTTTTTTTCTTTTCATGATAACAGTGATGAGGCCCTGCCTCCCCTGACTGCACGTCACTGCTGATAATGGACAAAAAAGCCCCTGGATATCTAATCTTAGTATCTGTTCTACTGCTTGAATACCTGATCTTCCAGGCTGCCTGTATTTCCAAAGCAACATAGAACTTTTAACTTCAGTTATATATTAAGGGTTGTTTGAATCAAATTTTAGTGTTTGCAGCATTTGGCCATGTTGCATTCATAGACAGTTATTACAGGACAACTTACAGATTTTTTCATTTAGCATACGGCATAACAAATATGTGTATGGACTTACAACGTATATTAACATTTCACCTAAGTTAAAAACATAATAAAATATGAATGTTAAATAGATCTATATTTAGATACTAATATCTAACTTACAGATAAAATAACTTTGAATGACAATTTCTTTTTATCCATATAGTTCTGTGCAATTATAGAAAGGTTTCTTTATAAATAGCTGGGGGTGAAAGAATGTCCATGTATATGAGTAAAGAATAGCAATAGACAGTCAAATATATTTTAAAGATGGTCAGAAAATTTTAATTCGATCTTCTGCAAAAGAATTTTGCATTTTTTCCCCTATTTTGATACTTGGCAATAGGTGCATGTTCCATAGACTTAATTACCTTCATTAAGGTAAACTGGTAAAGCCTGACATTATTTTTCTTATTGTAATTTTGCAATCATTTTTTTTTTGAAGATGTTAATATGAAAATGCTGTGAGTGAGATATTTCAATGAATTGAATCACTATGGTTTTATAACTTTTCAACAATTGTCCAATATATAAAAAGAAACTTTTTATGTGTCTCAAGGCCAACACAGATGTATGAAATATGGAATGCTAGACATAAACTTTTATAACCAAATTATAAATAATTTCTGTCATCTCCAATGTTGACCTTTCAGGTTCCTCTTGATTAAAGTACAAGGGTAGCCTTTGTTTGATTCTGCTTCCACTAAAGCTCTGAAACCTAGTTACTCCAATGAAAAACGAGTGTATCTTTTCATCAGTATAAGTTTTTAAAAAGAGAGGATTAATTCACAATTATTAAGCAACACACGTAAGATTATTTTCAATTTAACTGAAGTCATAGCTATGTAAAGCCAACCTAGCTTAGCTATAGTTTCCCCTCCAGGAGTTTTAAACTATTAAACAATCTATTAACATTAAATATGTAAGTCCTCCAAAGACCATATTATATACATTTTGTCACTCAAGAAATGTAGCATTCTTAAGTTGCCTGTTAACGGATATGATTACACTATCTTTATAAAAATATGAAGATAGAATTCAATCATATTTCACTTTCATATGCTCATATTATACTGTATTTGTTAATAATTAGCATTTCTCTTGCCTGATAAAGGAGGTAACACATACCTCCATTTTCTTGTTGGGTGAATATTATTCAGAACGGACACTTTGTCATAAATATAGTATTTCCAAAGAATTGTAAATGGTTTGACCATCAACTGCTTCCATATAAGGTAACATCGTGAATTTAGAAACTGTGTCCACTAGCCAAAATCGTTTGCCTGCCCCTACCCCTGGCCCATTTAGCGCACCACTCTGTTCTCATAGAAAGCAGATGTGACAAGTCCACAGCAGGACATGAAATCAACACTCATAACTATTTAGACAGCCACCAATATATCTTGTGATGGCAATGCTCTGTATGGTATTTCATTATCTCATCTGCCCAGAATTTGATTTTAGAATCTTCATGTCAATTTTCTTCACACTATATATAATTTTATTTTTACTTTTTTTTAGTAAGCTTTAGTAAGTTATACCCTCTAAATTATACCTTTCCTGATGGGATACTCCAAACTATTGATTAATTTATCTATAACTTGATGTATTTAGGTAGCTTAACAGTCTCTGAGATACTGTACATTGAGCAATGCCATATGTAATAGTCTTACTTCAAGTAAATAAAATATTTATGTTAAGACACTGGCCACTGCAGTTTTATCTTCAATTTCTAATATAGTATTTTCTGTTTGCACAACAGCGATACCTTTTAATTATCTTTTAAAGATACACAATTTCAAATTTCTTGTTAAGCACAAAAATATATTTTAAAAAATAACAACAAAAAGATATTTATTTATGTAAATGCTTTAACAAGAATTCAGTAATTGAGCCAAGTGATTTATATTATTCCTTTTCAGTATCAAAATTCTGCCTAAGATGATGCTTGAGTTACCTTTTACTACAAAAGAAAATACACCGGTATAATTTTAATGTGTAGCCACATTAAAGGAATTGCAGGAAGGAGAAGTAAGTTCTAAGTGCTATTAGTAGTGGTTTTGGCATTGATTGAAAGCTGCTCTTAGATTTCAACTGAGTTGTTCTGATATAATTGTTTGGAGAAGGTTACTGAGTAAAAATACAGTTCAAAATATAGTGCTTTTTCCAGTGTTTCCAGCAAAACATTATGAAAGATTTCTGTTACTTACTAATGTCAGCATAGAAGGCACTATCTCAGTATCAAGAGAGATCGTGTCAAAAATCTCGTATCGCCTGACATAGATACATGACCAGTTTTCAAAAGAAATCTGTATATGACCCTTGGTGACTCAGTGGTTAGAATGCAGAACTGCAGGCTACTTCTGCTGACTGCTGCCAACAGCAGTTTGGCAGTTTGGGTTTCACCTGCTCAGTAAACCACTTAGAGAGGACTGTAAAGCATTGTGAAGTGGTATATAAGTCTAAGTGCTATTGCTATTTGCAAAATATCTGCAACCTTCACTTTTCAATATATATTTTAAGGATATGACTTCCTCCAGATAAGCCACTTATATTTTAAATTAATGTAATTTTATATGTGTGTTACACACATGTACATAGCTGTCCTTTATAAGTAAGGTTGAACTTACTTGCAGCATTTTCATTACTTAGAATTTCCAAAACGTATTTGGCAGAAAGCTATTCAGCAACTTTTAGTTGTTTTCTCTCATATAATGGGGCAAGGATCTCATACTAATATAAGTTCCTGTTATATAAGATTATTATTAATTTTAAAGTCTCTTCTGGATGAAGAACTGACAATTCAGAGGGCACATTTTCATAGGAGATATAATGCCTAAATATAGGAAACAGTGGATTCCAAAGACTTTATACTGCACTGCGGATCTCATGCAGACTTGGCTATTATGTGGCTGTAAGGGACTGGAAGGACTGAACTAGGTCACTAGAAGATGCTTGCCCGCAATAGCTTTATACTCCTCTGATGTGGATATACAAATGATGAAAAATATTTCAATGGCACTCAGGCAAGAGATCTTTCTAGAAATTTGTGTCTTCAATCTGAAGATCAATTTTCTTTGAAGAAAAAGAATTTAAAGCATACCAAGAATATATTTCTATTTCTCTTTCCTTCTGTGTGTCTCTTCTGTGTACCCTTGACACCCTTATTCTAGGAAGCATGCTTTACAGACATACCAGCACTTGGAGTAGATTTCCTGCTTTGTTTGTCAAAGGAACTATTTTTAAAAAAGCGGAAGTTGTATATTAAACAAGATGCATGGAAAGAATAGCTCATTATGTAACAGAAAGCAAATCATATGCAAATAATAGAAAATTAAGAACAATTAAGATATGCCTAGTCATATCTCCTCCTCCTCCTTTTGGTATATAGTTATGGTAGGTTCTGCTTGTTTTTCTTTTATCGCACATAGGTGCCACCAAAAACTATTCAATTACCTAAGAAACCCATAACAGAAAATATCCCTTCTTCCTGAGACGTCAGTTGATGGTTTGGTGGGTATCTAAGACAATTCTGACATTACAACAGAATTGAGCATCTATTTTTCAGCCACCCTGGGTGCTCCGCAGATTGCATGCAGCTCCTTTAGTACAGGCATTGGTAACCTGCATTGTCCACAGTCAGTAATTTTATTTTGTATCTATTGAGTACCCAAGAATGTTGGCTGGAGGAGTGAGGTGAGGTCAAAAATTCTTCCCATGTCCAGATTCGTTTTTTAATCTTAATATTTACTAGTGTAAAGCTGCACACTTCCAGTGAAGTTCCTGGTGATTTCTGAAGAATGGTTTTGGTGGTGGTGAAGACTCCTGACAACATCAGGAGCAGACAAGAAAACCAGATAATGGAATTGAATAAATCAACCAGAGTTCTCAATCCAGTCACAAATGACTAAATTCAGATTATACTACTTGAGACACATTAAGATACAATTCAGCTATCTGGAAAAGGCTCTAAGCTGGAAAAGGTGAAAGGAAAGAGAAGACCACCACCAGCAGAGAGATGGACCGTTTCTGTTATAGTGGTGATGAGTGCACCATTGGTAGACCTCCAAGAGCAGGTTACAGAAGATCATCATGAAAATCTATGTGGCTGCTAAGAAACGACAAAGACTTAATGCTGCATCAATCAATTTGTTTCTGGACCTGCAAAGGACTCGGCTGACACCTCAATTAGTAAAATCAGCAAATAATTTTATCAACTGCAATATTCTCTGTGTATAGCCACATCTTAAGCGCACTACAATACTTTCTAATTTAACTTCATGAAGCTCATACCTAATTAATTAATGAATTAAATAGAAATATTGTGAATTAGCTCACTGCCTTTTCTAAGAGAGTGATCTGCAACGATCCCATGCGTGTAAACTAACTGGGAAGGAAGGACCCATAAATTGCTCAGGAGCCACGTCCTGCGTTAGCACCCCTCCCACTCCCCCGGGCGGCCTCAAACAGGAAACCTCTTAAAGACACATAAGAATTTTGGCTCTGTTTAGCCACCGTAGCTCGCAGTACACAGCCGGGAAGCACTGATTGGTCCTTTGAGCAGCCCATCATCCTTGCTTCGGGGAACGCCCTGAGTTGATTAAAGAAGTGGAAGAAGCGCGGGTGAGTGGTGGTGGGCGGGAAAAGCAGGAACCGAAGGCTGTAGTAAAAGGCAGAGGCGGGTCAGGAGCGTTCTGCCGCCGCCGCGTCTTTCGCGGAAGTTCCTGAATAGCGGTGGCGGCTTTTGATCGCAGGCGCTGAGCTTCGGCTTTATTCTCCGCTCCTCCTTTGCTTTCCCGCCGCTATATAAGCTCGGCGACGCCACTTTTTACTGGCACGCCGGCCGAGCGCTTGGATAGGCTTGGAGGGTGCAACCTCACGGCGCGCAGAACCGGATCGTTTTGAACACGAGTCGATAGGATTCCCGCACACCCGGCTGCCGAAGGAGCGGCTGATTTCACATTTACTAGCGTGCCTAAGGCTTTCGCTGCTCAAGTGGTTGCAGGTAGCAAACAGGGTTTTGTTGCTATTTTTCCTGTTTGTCTTCAGAGATATTTGCATCTTAATACTCGTTGCCTGACCGCCCCCCCCCCCCCCGAAGTATAATTGTTGGAAAAAGCTGCAAAATGTTGGGGGAAAATGTAAACTGACCTAACAGTGATGTGTTTTTTATCTGATCTGGAATCAAACGTAGAAAATGTAGGGAAAGGGAAAAAAATATGGAGCAAAGAATATGGAGGAAAATAATAAACTGGAATATTAGAATGCGGGTTTCTAGAAATTCAAGGGCATCCGTACTATATTGTATCTTTTAACTACCTTGTGGATAGTAGCCTTTTTTTTTGACCAATCACTTATTTTTGAAGCCACATAGAAGTTTATGAAATTTCACCATCATAATTAGATGGTAAAAATGCAAAGTTTTGGCTGCATGATTCTGGAATTTTGTTAAAATAAAGAAGAAAAAGGATACTTCAAGATCTCTTATCATACTTACTGCTGTTTTAAAAGTGTCCTTTAAGAATCACAAGAGACATGGCAGTAATGTATTAATTATTTCAACTATGCTATGCCTCTTATGGCCCTTAAAGGTTAAAAAAGCTGCAGGTCCTAAATATAAAGAGTTTGTCCACTTCTACCTTACATGTTTAGGATAAATATCATTTATACTAACCGCCTGGCTAAACACAGAATTTACAATGAAAAAGAACACAGTATTCCTATACAATCTTAGTCAAATATAAGCCAAATGATTTTAATTTGTCTTAGTTTAAATATATGGGTCTGGAATTGCACACACAGACTTTGGATTTATTTAGGAATATATTTTAATGATATTTTAGGAAGCCTACCAAGACCAAATGTGAATATTAAAGTTTGGAGGTTTTTTTAAACTGCAGTACCAAATATTTCTGTATCAAAATGAAATACAGAATACAATCATGCCTGACAATTTTGAACACTTTCAACCGTAGATTTAGCTGTATATTCAGCAGAGATGTAGACAACATGTAGAGTACTGCTTTAAATATTAGATGACAAAGTTGAATGTAATATTTTCATGTGGGTATTGTAATGAGGTAATTGAGTTTTTAAGAGTTAAATATTAGATTATTATTTCTTTGTTTTTCCACAGAGCACTTGAAAGATACCAAAATGAGCCTACGGAAACAAACTCCAAGTGATTTCTTGAAGCAAATCATAGGAAGACCAGTTGTTGTAAAATTAAATTCTGGAGTTGATTACCGAGGTATATTCTTCCTGCTTCATCTTCCAACTGTGATAGATTTATGTACTCTTTCAACAATGAAATAGACCGATAGCGATCATCCTTAAATAGCATGCTCTTGAAAAATTCTTAATCAAAATTGAATTCTAGGTTTATAGGAGTTGTGACATTGTGAATGAAAAAGGAAAAATTCTCCATGTGAATCATTTTATTTATATATATATATATTAGAGTTACATATATGTGTGTATATAGAGTTATATATATGTGTGTGTGTGTATAGAGTTATGTGTGTGTTGTATTTGTGCTGATAAATAAAATACATATATGTATTATGATGTTCTTTATCTTGACTTATAACCACCTCAACTTAAAATAGAAATTTTGGTCTCAGTTGTGATTCTAAATCATGGATTACCTATACATGTACATTTAATTTCCAAGTATAAGTTAAGAATAAAATTAAATTTATAGAGGATTGTTTAGTGTGCCTCGGAAAGTGATGGTATTTCTCATATATTTTTGATCAAAGTTTTGATGAATGTCAGAAAACAGAAATGGCTATGCCTGCTTGTTTGATAAGGCAGCAACAGCTGTGTATGTCAAGAGAAAGCTAAAACAAATTGAATGCAATGGGAATGGATTATTTAAAAAGTGAGTGATGTAAAATAAAATTAGATAGAGTCAAAATGCAAATGCTGAATGTGGATAGAATACCAAAATGTGTAACTAGCATGAAAGAACTATTTTGAGGTGGTTTGGTCATATAGAAAAAAAATACACGAGGATAGAATTGCAAAACAGATATATCAAGGACGATTGAATGGCTCATAACCAAGAAGGTAATGGTTAGAGTTGGTCAGATTCTTAAAAAAAGTGAGAAATTTAAAGAAGAAAAAGTGGTACATAAATTAATGTGACAATATAATTTAAAGGATAGTCTATAAAGATGAAAAGATTTGGACAGGTGTAATGGTGTTAATAACTTTGTAACAAAGCTCCCTTTTCTTATTTTTGATCTTTAATTTCTTTGGCAGACTATTACATAGATAAGAGTGGGCTGGCTGTTGTGCCATAACTAACTTTGATTCTCACTAGTTGTACATTGTATAATGATATCTTTGTGTTTAAATTTTAGAGCAATATTAGGTTTGGAAGATTGCGTTATAATATGTGAATGACTGTAATTCTAGGTGTTTTAGCCTGCTTGGATGGCTACATGAATATTGCTCTGGAACAGACAGAAGAGTATGTAAATGGACAATTGAAAAATAAATATGGAGATGCCTTCATCAGAGGAAATAATGGTAAATATGTTTATTAGAAAATGCTAGCTTTTAATTATACAATTAAAAGTTTATTGGTCTTATTTAAAACGTAACTTTTCTCATCTTGTAGTCTTTGATATAAAAAAAATCTTAGAAATGAATAGTGTATTACATGCAAGAATGTTATTTGTTTTTTTTTTAGCATTTATATTTACCCCTGCATTTTTTCTGTTTGCTTTTTAAAACTTTGTTTCCTTTCGGAATTCTAATTTGTCTAGCTTTTGTGAAGTTGATTTGTTTCAGTGTTCAAGAGGATTCATTTTTTTAAAAAATTTGGAGAAATGAAAATTGATAGGAAAATTGGGATTTCTTTAAGCTCAACTTCAGTTAGTTTAAGAATAGGAAAAGTTGAAGGAAATGTCGCTGGCAACATTTTAATACTGAATGGAGAACAATAGGTGAAGCCAATCAAGACACAGTGACTGTGGTTACAAGGGACGTCAGGATCCAGTGATTTATCATATTTAATTTTGATGGGGTCGCGCTACCCCAGACAGATCCATTACACAACATGGGGATCCTCCTGAACACAATTCCTCAAAGAGCAGGTGGCAATTGTGCTAGGAAGGCCTTTATTCAACTGTGTTGTGCACCAATTGTGCTCTTATAGGGTTTGAGGAAAAAAGCGTTTTCTGCTATGGTCCCATCTCTGTGGAACACCCTATCACCAGAGGTGAGAACTGTTCCCACCCTTTTGGCTTTCCAGAAGGGTGTTAAAACTTGGCTTTGCTGGTTGGCCTGAAAACCTGAATGGGACATTCAATCTGGATGTGGTTGACAGGATGAAAAAGGCTTCTTCTCCATCCCCTCCCCTCTGATTTTAGTATAGTTTTAAAATCTTAATCTATGTAGTTAGTTTTAATATTTTAATTATTTTTCTACTTGTAAGCTGCCCAGAGCCCTTATAGGGGAGGTATATAGGTAGCACAAAAAAGTAACAAATAAAATGAAATACCTAATTATTTTATACATATGTCAGAAAGAGGCTTGATTAACATGTTAGGTCATCTTGTTAAAAATACCCAGTAAATATATAAATTTGATAAAGATAGGAACATCTACATTTCCTATATCCCTTCCCTATCCTTAGCCTCATGCTGCCAAATCCCATGCAGAGACTTCCATGGCCAAATCACATGCAGTCCTGGAACTGCAGGTTATAGATTCTTTCAGTAATACAAAACATGTTTTCCATAAAAATAAAGGAATTTTTCAGTTCTGCCTGTTATGCTATGCAATAATCACTCTTTTCAAAGGAGTCCTGAGATATTTACAATAAACTCCCTATTTAAAGTCTTGGATAAAACAACTTTAATAGAACCAGAAATGTTTAATGGCAGTAATTAAAAACATTAAAAAAAACTTCTTTAAAAAAGAAAAACAAAATAATATGCATCTTAGATGCAGTCTAAGCCTGGAGTAAACTGTAAGACAACATTAAAAGGTAAAGGCTTCCCTTGCGCATATGTGCTAGTCTTTCCGACTCTAGGGGGCAGTCCTCATCTCTGTTTCAAAGCCGAAGAGTCAGTGCTTTCTGAAAATGTCTCCATGATCATGTAACTGGCATAACTAAACGCTGAAGGCGTGCGGAACGCTGCTACCTTCTGTTACAAAGGTGGTTCCTTTTTTTCTACTTGCATTTTTACATGCTTTCAAACTTCTAGGTTGCCAGAACAAGTAACTGGAGCTCACTCCATTATGCAGTGCTAGTTATTGGAACTGCCAAACTGCCGACCTTTCTGATTGACAAGCTCAGCATCTTAGCCAATGAGCCACCGCATCCCTTTTAAGACAACATTAGGGCCAGCCAACATCTCTTAGGAGAATTTCATAATTGGGTGTCTCAAAAATTATTTTTTGTTGTTATATTCCTGCTCAGTAGTAATAAATAATTTGTGAACTGTAGTTACAGTGATGATTGTTTGTCTATGATGAGTTTGTTTAATGTATTATTTTTTCTCTTAACAGTCTTATATATAAGTACACAGAAGAGGAGAATGTGAGCTGAAGATGGAGTATTTCATATTAACTTTTCTTAATAATTGCTTTGTTTCTTCCTTCAGTTGTAAAGTTATATAATCTGTATGAAAATGGTTTTTTTTAAATGTTAAACAAAATGGAACATTTTTCTGTTTCAATATTGTTTGTATTATAATTTGGAAAGAAATAAAAAATGTAAAATAGTGTGATTTGTTTAATCTTTCAAGTTTTTTTAAAACAGCATCTGGTATTCAGATGGTAATAGTTATAAGCTAGAGAATAACCACATTTAAATCTTTTTCACTGCCAAAGAGGGAAGGATGATCTGAGTTTTCAGTGACTGGATAGGATAGGGTAGGGTAGGGTAAGGTAACATTCCCATTTTTAAAAAATATATATGGTGAATTGCTGACTTTAACTAACAAACGTATTGTTTAGGGGAGGGGGTGGAAATTGCAATAAAAATGCCATGAAAGGAAAATCCAGAACTTAATGTGACAGAAGGAAATAAGCATCACAATTTGTGAGAAGTTATTTTTTCAGAACCTTGACAACTCTTTTAATATCGTTAAGCAGAGGATTTTTTTGTCTCCTCAGCAGGCTTAGGGAGTTCCTAAATCTTATTGCCTCACATTCTGGGACAGTTATGATGTTTAATATAAAATTCAGCAGCTTGATGAAAATCTTATAATTCCATTTTTCTTCTTTTTTCTTAAATCATAGTCAATATTCTAATTGCCATTTCAAGACAAAATAAAAATTGAGATTAAAAAAAAATCTTAATTGTTGCTAACCATTGATTAGTCCAATGTTTCTCAACCTTTGCAGCTTTAAGATGGGAAGGCTTCAACTCCCAGAATTCCTTAGCTAGCACAACCAGCCCTGCTTGCTGGGGAATTCTGGGAGTTGAAGTCCACCCATACTAAAGTTGCCAAGGTTGAGAAGCACTGGTATGGAGTCGGGTTCCTACCAGTTCTAACCTCTTCTATAGAAGAGGTTCCACAAATCTACAGTGCCGTTTAGAACCGGTTCCAGCTCCCCCCGCCTGTCCACTATCATCAAGATGAAGAGCCAGAGGAGGAATTCTGGGAGTTGAGGTCCACAAGTCTTAAAGCTGTCAAGTTTGAACACGGTTTTTTTTCTAAAGGGTTAGGGGTGCAAGGGTCTTGTAACTTGACAGCTTTAAGACTTGCGTGCTTCAAATGCCAGAGTTTCTGAGCCAACATTTTGGTTGCTAAGCAAGAGCGTTGTTAAGTGAGTTTCAATACATTTTACAAGATGGCCATGCCCACCCAGTCACATGACTGCCAAGCCACTCCCATCCGGTCACATGGTCAGCAAGCCACCCCCACAAAGCAGGCCACACCTACAGAAGAGGTTCTAATTTTTTTTGAAACCCATCAGTGTATGGAGTCCTTCCTTCAAACATTTGTGATTTTAAACTTGGAACACTTAAAAATAAGTGAGTGAATGGAGAGGAGTTATATATGAGATTACATGTATTTTACATGTGCTTTAGTAAAGTGCTCAGTTACTTTAAGATCTTGTAAATTTCTGTACAATACCTACCTAGTACCTACCTCAAGGAATGTAGTTTGCATTTGTACTATAATATAGAGAAGCACAATAGCATCTTTGATAAAGGTAAGATTAACATTAGATATGCTGTCCCAGGGTTGTTTCATGTTGTGACTACATTAGAGTACATCTGCCTGCTATCTAACTAAAAGGATATTTCTTCAGAAGAAAAAACAAGTAACATCAAATCAAATCTTGATTATGGTCATAGACCAGCATAAGGAAGATGGGATACAGTCATTAACAAAGCATAAAGGATAAATCGAGAATGAAAATGTAACTCTAAAAAAGAATTATGAGAAGCAAGAAGATATAAAAGTTACATAAATTTATAAATTAAAAGGGGGCAGGAACATTAGATGGATAGAACATAAGGGATTAATATATGGAAGATTATATCAAATTACAAAGCACTCAATACGGTGAACTAGGTGCTCATTAAATCTAATTTATAGCAGAGGTCATCCAATTAATTTGAAGACTACACATAAACTGTATACATATGACAATTTCTATATATACTTTGATACAGTATGTTGTATTCCTCTACCAACTAGTAATAGAAAATTTTTAAATAAAATATAAATAAGACGTAAACAATTAAGCCAGTTTATTCTCAGGTTCTGTTCTCAGAGCAGTTTCTATGTTAAGAGAAGCTGTAGTCAAGGAACATGGACAAATGAATTTCCTTATGCTCCAGTGCCTCAAACACCTGTTGTGAAACTTCAGTTAATACTTGCAGCCTTTATTTGTGTTAACAATCGATTTTATGGCTCTGACCTGTATTATTGCCTGAAATGACATCATCTAAAAGAGAGATGAGGAATAAGAAAATTTTCAGGACTGGATGGAATCAAACTCCCCTTTCCTATATTGTTAGATTTTAATTTCAATATTATTGTACAAACTTGGAAGATGAAACAGGCAGGATATGTTTTCCAATGTACAAAACAAAAAAGAACAACCCACCAGTTATGTCATATTTAGAGGCAGATGGAAAAATGAGGCCCTCTACGTACAGTTTTTTGAAAGAAATTCCAGGTGAATCCCTTACAATCTTATTATGAACTTAAATTTACATGAAGCAGTATCATTTCCCTACACAACATTATGCAATACTGTAGAAATTATTTCTTTGTGATCCTTTTTTTCCCCATGAATGAGTAGAGTGTGAAGAACTAACATGATTAAAACTGGATTTGAGCACTTACTGGCTTCCTGTAGCTATTAAGTAATAACAGAAACAGCTGTTGCTCTCCCCATTAGTGGAGAAAGCAAAAAGCTTTTTTCTTTAAGGGATGTCTGCCTGTCAAGCTACAGGAGAAAGCTGCCGTGTCTGAAGGAATATGGATCCCCAGGTAAGTAATAGCAGGCTGTAATGCAACTTTGGTGTTCACCATCAGGAGATTGCCAATGGGTGTATTGGAGGATAGAATCACTAATTTTAGATACAAAAATTTATCATTGTAATATAGATGATGCTTTGTGAGAATTGTTCTGACTGGCAGGTATCAAAATAAAAAAGTTGTGAGTGGCTTCTTTGTTCAAAACTATCAATCACGCCACTGGGTTTTTAAAATGGGTCCCTTCTACGACTTTACAACTTTCCTTAATATGGAAATGTTTGCATAAATCTATTCAGGGGAATAAAAGCAAATAAATCACTCAATGTTCTGAGAATAAAATCTGAAAAGAAACAGTTCATTGTATAATCGTTATCCCAATCAGTGCACTGTAAATAGAAGGAAAAACCTATAGAATGAGCCTGTTATTTTTATTTATTAGATTTCAGTATATAATATGGTGAAATATAAATAATGTGAAATATAATACAGTAAAACTTACTGAGATTTTTTGTTTATAATAATATGTTTATTTTTATAATGCAATAATAAAAGCCACCCAAAGATTATCTACTGGTGAAGATTTTTGTAGTCTACCTCTAGTGGCCTACTCCATTGGGCTGATGATTTATATTTGGACTTTGGAAGAGTGAAGATTTTTTGTGCTATAGATATCAAATTGCCTGGAATTGTCTTAATCAGAAATGCAGAAGTTGAGGTCCCAGAATTACATACAGCCTCCTGAGTTGTGGTTTCCATAAACTCCAGAAGTTATTATTCAATTGTAATCTCTAATAAGAAGAAAGTATAAATTAGACATTCAGGAACAATTATATCTTTAGTTTCAATCCAAGTATCACTGAATTGAAACATTTAATTTTGTCTTGATCTTCCTACCACCACCATTTGGCTATGCACACCATTCCCCATTCTGCTACTCAAATGACCCTCAGCACAGAAAATATTGTACACATTTTGCTTATGTACAAAGGATGTACAGGGATGTAAAGTTAATATTTTTGATGTTTCTATTAAACAGCTGCAAGGTCAAAAAAAGGTTTCAGGTAATTCAGTTTGAATGCTGGAAAAATGTGATTGCATTACAATGGATCTGCTACTGGGTGAATATTTTCTAGATGGATCACAGAGCTTGAGTAGCTGCATTAATTCCCTGCATATTAAAATGTCGCTTAGGGAAAAAAATGGCTACGGCAGTGCTTCTCAGCCTTAGCAACTTTAAGATGTGTGACTTTAACTCCCCGAAACCCTCAGCCAGAATTCTGAAGTTAAAGTCCACACAATACATACATCATAAAGTTGTTGCAGTTGAGAAATTCTACTCTAGAGGTTTCTGACGTAGCCCCACCACACGCATCAGAAAGTTCAGTTCAAAACAGTTCTCAGCTAAGAAGTCAAACTACCACTTTGTTCTGGAGAAGTTGTACTTCTCACCAAGGCAGAACTCCACAAAAGATACTACTAATAACTTCATTCGGGTTGTCTATCTTTTATATAAAGACTATCCGATAACCCAGCATTGCCCAGGTATTTATTTATAGGGCGAAAATGTCCAGAGCAAACATAATTTCTAATGTTGGATTTTCCCTCTTACCAGAGGGAGCACCCTTGTAGAGTACTTTGAAGCCATTACCATGGCAACTCCACTGTGCTGCACAGTAGAAGCCATTTTACAGCAGTACAGTAGAAGGCATTTTAAGGCACAACAGGCTGTATCTTAACAGAACACACACCCAGAGGGGTTTTAGGGGTGTCTTACCCACACAGTATTTGTTTCCAGAGAGTAAATCATCTGTGTACTAAGTTTGGTTGAAATTGCTCTAGGTATTCCAGAGTTATGCTGGAACACACACAGACACACACACACCACACACAAAAGATAGAAGAAGATAGATTAAAAAAATATTCCTCTCAAGTGTATTTGTTTTTGTTTTTTTCCTGTCAGGCAGAGGGCAAGATGAAAGCATGGTCCTTTCTTGTTCTGTGGGCATTTACAATCCTGTACTTGGTTTCATATACGGATGCCTTTTCCCATGGGGCCAGCCTTTCTGCCTGTTCTGATATGAGACCCAAACATATCCGAGCTCACCTTCAGAATCCTCAGAATAATTACATCACCATCCACACCAACACTTCCTTTTCTCCAGGTGACAAGGTACCAGGTAAGAAATAGCACCTGATTACAGGCTTCTCAAGAATAATTAGAAGGCTGTAGATAGCAGCTTAGTGCAAGGCTATCAATAAGGTCTTCACAATAAGTCATTATTTGGAGAGAGACACATGTGATCACAGTCCATTTTTGCACCTTGATCCATAATTCTGAGAATCACACCGCCAAAATAGTAATGGGAAGGCAGCATTTATTTTTCTGTCTTGAAATACATGTGTGAAATTTCTTAGGCCTATTTTGAGTCATGCTAAGTTAGTTGTCATGACCACTCTTTCAGCCATGCTCCATGATACTCTGGAAAAAGAAGACAGACAAGCCAAATTAAGCTCAGATAAGAAGTTGCCCAACTTTCCTGTACACAGTGCTTTTGATATGCTTCTTGGTGGTTTGTCCATACTTGTGGGACTTCGGTTTTTGCTTTCTTTGGGGAATTTTGCTGTGGAGAATGGCCTTCATTTTTCAACATTCCTCTTGGTTTTCTAAGGCAGGAAGACAGAATTGATTTGTAAACAGGAAGATTTATTTTTTTTAAAAAGGCTAACAGGAAGAAAACATTAGTTATCTCTGAAGTAGTTGGAGTAACTTTAGAAAAATGTGCTTTATATGCTTCTCACAATGATATGCATTCAGCTATGTTGGGAAGATAAAATGCTGCACAGAAGACATCTGCTCCTAGAATACATGTGATGATTTATTTGCATTAGGTTTCTAGGGTGCAGTTTCAGACAGAATTATTTCCTTATAAACAGAACTTCTAAAAACAGAACTTGTAAATTTAGTAGTAGTAGGCCCATACATCGGACAAAGTTGAAAAGAAAGCATCAGTATTTTTGCAAAGAACTTATGAATTACTACTGCTTACTATTTCCTACTTTCCTCATCAAAGGACATGACTTTGACCTTCTGCTGTGGAATTTATAGTATTTCAACAAAGTGAAGTTCTCTATCAGAGCAACAGATAAGGCATTCTTAAGAGAGCTAGAAGGGCTTAGAATAAGCAGGTGGAGAACTTCCATTACAGGCATTGTCTCTTGCCTTCATTGGCTAATTAAGTTTAGTGCCGAAATCACCCAACACAAAACTCCATAAATCAGTATCAATAAAAATAATTGCATTATATGATACCTTTACACCAGGTCTTCAAGACAAATAATATGAAACTCCATTTATTACAATTCCAAGAGCAGCTCTGTGTTGATGGGAAATGACATTTAAATTCCCCTACATTTCTATGGTTAAGTATAGCTTGAATTTGGGTTTCCCCACTCCTACTGCAACATTTTAATCATTATACTGATCTGTGTCACGCCTGCAACCATCTTTTCTTTTGGATCTTTGGCCTGCCACACTTTCTATTATTCTACCACGCATTTTCTATTGTGGGAAAATGGGAGGGGGATTGTAGGAGTAAGATGTGATGTAGCTATAACAAAACTCCTTCTAGAAAGCCAAGGTCATCCTTTGTCTTTGCACCTCTGCACCTGACCGGAACTGGATGGGTGGAACTGCCAGCATGGCAGTGTAAGATTGGACCATGTGACAGACTTGTGGGTGTGGGGGCAAGATCTTGAACTTTCAGCTAAGTGGGGAAAACCAGGAAACTTTCTGTTTCGGGTTTTCCCAGATGTGCCAACATGGCTCTCTTAATAAAATGGAACTTTGAGCGATACTTTGCCTTGGACTCTGATTTATTTTTAGATGCTATTTGGAACTCTGACAGTCTGTATGATATGTTTATTGTGCTGCTGGGTTTATTGAATAGATAAAGCTTTTGGATAAATAAAGTTTTGAAGCTCCCAGTGCATATGCATTTTTTGTTTATAAGAGATTATAATATTCAAAAGACAAACTCTGATTTAGGTTATGTGCCAGAAGCCATAAATTAAGGTTTCAGACCCAATAGTCTTCTCTATGACCCAAGGATGCTCAGCTTTTCTGCTTTTAGCTTAGCAAAGGAAAAGTCCTAGTTAGTCTCCTCCAATGTGGGGAACAAAAAGTGGAATTGTGCCTCACCAACCCTTACCCACAACACTTCCACCTCTTCTAGGCATTCCTTCTCATAAAAGGCAGCTCAAATGTCTGAGGCAAGAGGAATGCTCATCACTATACAGGACATTATTGTCCTGTATATCTCTTCCATATTCCCTTTCTGACATCTTTTCTTAGTGCTGTTCAAGTTTTTTTCTGTCACTAATTGTCTTTAATATTCCATAGTTTTTTTCTTTTGTTTATCTTTTGTATTTTCATAATCTTGCTCAAAAAATGTAATGGGAGAAAGAAATAAAGATAAAAGAATTGGTGATGTGATTAGTAGTATAGACACTATTCTATTTTATCTCTATTAGTTTCATGTTAAATGTGGAATGACTGAACGGGCCTAAAATTTGCATCTTTTTAAGGAAGAGGGGTTATAGTGAAGGGAGAATGATAGGAAATAAAGGTGCAATACTGGGCTTCAACCAATTTTATAATTTCTTGAAAATGTTATTTTTCTCTAAAAATGGATTTTGTTTTGCTCCTTTGCTTTTGAGAAGATTGAAAAGTGCTTTCCCATTTCTCTGGGTGGACTTTTGCACTAATTGGAAAATACTGCTGATATTACTGTCTTGTTGCCCCTCTATTTCCTGCTCTGAAGTCTCACTATTGCCTATATGTCCCCATATGGGAAGCTCTATAGGTGAAATTCCCTCCCTTGGGACTTAATTGAATGTAAAAAGCCAAGAAAGCTGCAAATATTTGAAAAGAGGATTGTACGATAAAAGACAGGAAGCTCTCACAAACGGTCTCTGTAGCCCCTATATTACTAAGAATATGCCAGAATATCATACACTATGCAACTTCTCATCTGCTTTGGGGAAAAAAAGAAAATTATGTTTTCCCCAACAAATGGATGAGAATGGTTGAACAATATGTAAGAAAAATGTGTTCACTGTAGTTCTGGCACACAGAATAGCAACCTCTTTTTTTCCCAAGCCATAGCACTAATGTTCTACTTCAGTAGAACTTCTAAAAGATTGCCAAATTGCTTGAGGGTTTTATATGTCTTCTGACAAATTGTATCACAGGCTTTCAAAAAAAAAAAAAGGTAAGAGTTTGGAATGAAATTATTTCCTACTTGTCAATCATACTTATGCTCAATTCCTTCCAGAAAACATGGTTGTGAGCAAAAGCACATCTGAAATGTGAAGCAAGTGAATGCTAGTATAAACATAACCTCTACAATAAATTGTTGTAGGTGTAACTGTTAGATAGGGTGAATGGAAGAGACAAGACTCAGGCTTCAACAACAAACAGCTCTTTATTCCGCAACTATGTACAATCCAGCAACTTGCTTGTCTGATAGCTTGCCCTTATATAGGGAGCTTTCAGACAGCTCAACCAATCAGATTCAATCTTGTTTCCCACCAGAATAGTGGACCTGAGTGTAGCCTACTTGCTTCACAATGAATACTTAACAGAAAACCTCTCCTCTTCGGCCCCACATCTACAGTAATATAAATGTTTTTGCATCACAATCTTTCCCCCCCCCCTCCAGTTACAATCAGGAGTTCACGTGATTTTATGGGTTTCATGCTTCAAGCTCGCAGGGTACTGAATGACCAAATAACCGGCACATTTGTACACATTCCTCCTGGCTCCAAACTGCTGACTTGTTTCGAAGATGGTGACACCGTTACCCATTCAGACAAATCACTTAAGAGAAACTTGTCTTTTGTGTGGAAAGCCCCAGATCAGCCTATTGGAGACATCAGATTCTTGTAAGTATTTGCTTGCTAAGTATGACGTCGCCTCCTGAGGAAGTATTCTAATAATTCAATTAATGAGAATCAGATAAGTGTTTTGGTTTACATGTTTCATTGAGAGGAGAATAGGGCAATGGTCCTCAACCTTTCATGGAGGAGAGGTTTTTTTGCAGACCAGAGAAGGTGTGGTTTTGCCTGCTTTGCATGTTTTAGATTTTGGATAAAAATATGGAAATGTTTAAAATGTTATTTTACATTCTGATTGTTTATTTACTTGAATAGGAAAATCTAGAAGAGAATTTATTCATGTCTGGTATGAGTTTCTAATTAGCAAAATATAGGATGTATGAATATTATACCTAAGTGTAAAATTGTTCTATGCCTAATATTTTCATGTGTTTTTCAATTACACTGCTTGCAGATTTCGAATAATTCTTTTTTATTTACTAAATGATTCATTGATGCAGAGAATGACTAAGGCCTTTCTTTGAATACTTTACAGTTTATCAGTTGTTCAGTCGTACTTTGTTTATTGGGAAAAGATTGAATCGTCAACTGTTTCTCAACAAATACAGAATAGAACAATTACTGAAAATAATGATGTCCCCAGTACAATTAAACCAGCTCTACTTCAGAAACTTATTGATCCGAAAGGAACATTCACTGTAGGAAAAAGTAAGTTGTCCTCTGACATACATTTTTTCTTGTAGGAAAGACTGTAAGTGCCCGTTTTATTTTTTAGCTGTTTTTAGTTCTCTTAACTATACAATAGCTACTTTTGCCACAAGCTTTTATATTGAATTCAAAATGTATTGAGGCAGAAAGTAGATTCTTATTTTCATGAGCAAAATGTCCAAGTCAACTAATTTCTAATTACTGCCCTAATTCAATTAACAGTCTTGTGTAAAGTGAATAGATTATAAATGACCAAGAGTTTCTCTAGGAGAGCTTTCGCTGATTTTTCTTTGTGTGTGTGTGCATGTATATTATGAGGTGATATCATATGCATAAACTTTATGAGACCTCATTTGGATCTTTCGATGCAAGTAGGAAAAGAAAATCCTCTGATCCATCCAACATCATAATAAAGTTTGCAGACGACACAGCGGTGCTGGGTCTCATAACTGGAGGGGACGAATCAGCATACAGTGAAGAAGTCCAGAAGGTATCTGCATGGTACTCAAGAAACAACTTACAACTAAATACTAATAAGACAAAGGAGATGGTGCTAGATTTCTGGAAGCACAGAGAGGAGCCTGCACACTGTATATTGAGAGGGGCTGTGTGGAGAATTCCTCTTTTAAATTCTTGGGAGTGCTTATTAGTCAAGATCTCACCTGGAAAAACAACATGTCTCTGGTGATTGGAAAGGCCCAACAGAGACTTCATTTACTTAGAGTCCTGCGAAAAAATCAGGTGGAACAACGGCTGATAACCTCTTTCTATTGGTCCACCATAGAAAGTGTCCTCACATATTGCATTACAGTATGGTATGCTGGTTTAACAGCTACGGACAGGAAGGCACTACAGAGAGTGATCAATTCGGCACAAGAAACCATTGGTTGCCCTCTGACACCACTGGACATCGCCAGATCTTGCTGCTTTAGCAGAGTAAGGAAGATACTCAGAGATGATTCACACCCTGGTCAGTGTCTCTTTGCACTTCTACCATCGTGCAGAAGACATCAAAGTATAGCCAGGCAAACAAATAGGTTTAAAGATAGTTTCTATCCTTGGCCTGTCAGATTTTTAAATATAAATCACAATCACTCCATGCACACACTAGTTTTTTTCTTTTTCTTTCTTTTTTCGTTTCTGCTATAATTTTGCACCAGTGAGGTTAAAACTAATTTCTTTGTATTTAAGTACAATGGCAATAAAGATTATACTATACTAAAAGGGCCAAATACCCTTGTTCTCCTTTGCTTTGCATCTTTTAAGCATTAAAACAACTTTTTTCCTTTTGAGAAACACAAACAGTTCTTAGGCAAAGGGGAGAGCAGATCTGCCTCAAGTAAAGAAAATATGGCATTCAATAACAATCTCTGCTCTCACCTGGGTCTGTGAGAACCTGTAGCTAATGTTATGGCTGGTTCAAATCCCACCTCTGGCTGGCCCCGCCCACCCCACCCCTCCTCTCCCAGGAGTCTCCACGCGGACCGTTTTGGATGCGAGGTAAGTGCAGGGCATGTACAGAGGCTCGGGTGGGGGGGGGAAATGGACCTTGCGGAAGGCCTCTGGAGCCCAGGGGAGGCAGTTTTCTCCCTCCCAGAGGCTTGAGGAAAGCCTCTGGAGCCTGAGGAAGGCAAAAATGTCTCCCCTCCCACTGTGGTGCAGGAGGCCGACTAGCCATGCCCACCATCCCACGCCCACCCAGCAACCAGGCAGAGAAACCGTTGCTGAAATTTTTGCAACCTGGCTGTATCCATCGACAATACACTTCTCAAGAGGCATCTGACTGACTTCTCTCAGAAAGAAAACAATGGATTAGAAATACATTTGTCTAATTATATAATTCATTTCAATACTTTACAATATATGTGACAATTGTTTAACGTGGAAAATGTTTATGTAAATAAGCATGTTTTATATTTTGTTCTATTCAGTTGTTTTTAAATGCTTTGTTTTTGTTTTCCCTTCCACAAGGAAATTCTGTTCCTGAAACCATTGTAACTCCATTTGCGATGTTTACACCCACCCCCAGCCTGATTCGAACTGAAGCAACCCTGGCTTTGGATTCAACTTCCCATGAAACACCAGCCTCTGATGTTGGCAACACTGGAAATTTTCTTTCTGAGTCCTTTGTAGACCAGGTCCCTTCGCAGGACATAATGCTCAGTAATGGAACAGAGAAAAATGGTGGTTTCGTTCTGGAATCATCCCTTCAGCTTCAGGATCTGAATTTCAGTGTGCAAGATTATTTTTCCAGTGCAAACAATAGGTATTGTGAGAATATCAAAGGTGTATGTGTGCGTGTTAATGGCAATGTGTGAAAAGCTGGTATTGTATAGAATGCCTAGGAAATCTCTAGAATGTGTGACATTTTAGGAAAATTATGAAATCTCTGGTATTTAAATATGCTGCATGCTTTCCCTAGGCACTCTTTATAGTAACTAGGCATTATACAGAATGACAAGAATTACTTAGGCAAAGTATGAAAGAGAGCCATGAAAAGAGCCATGATAGGACTAGGGTCAGGTTTAGACTAATCTTAACCCTAACCCCCTTGGTGGGGTTAACTTACCTTCTCTACCAGTTTGCAAATGTGAGCGCACACCACCTTCTGTGCATGCGCACCACTTCTGTGCATGTGCAGAAGGTCGCGCATTACGTTGGGGTGTGTGGAGCCTCCCACAGCCGCCACTATTGGTTAGCCCGAATCAGAGAGAAATGGCTGAATACTACCTCTGCCTAACACTAACCTTTATCCTAACCCTTTATTGAAAAGACATATATATGAAAATGAAGGAACTACAAACTGAAGTACAGGACTTTCTTTCTTGGGAAAAAACAAGAGAAAAAGACCAGTACTTGTTGCAACAAAGAAGGCTAGAATGGCATTTTAATGGGAGTATTTCATAGCTTGCTGGTTTGTTTGTTTTTTGCATTGCATGGAAATGCTTAGCAAATGTCTGAAATATTAACCATTTCATACTTTGATGTCCCATTTTGGCATTCTATAGATTTCCTAGGCATTCTATAAAATGCCTAGTTTCACACAGTGAAAGTAGCATATATAAAAATTTTCACTATATGCTAGCACTGATGATGTTGCCTAATGAAATGTCTGCAAGAAAACAACCAAACTCAGAGAGCACTAAGGACCCCTTAAATCTTAAGATTGTGTTTCATTTTAGGAAAATAATATTCTTCTTGGCCTTCAAACCCTAATCTTACAGACCTTTTGCTACAAGCAGATTTAATTGAATCACATCTTTAATGGAAATGATGCATTTCCTATAATCCTAATCTTTTAAATCCTCATGGCATAGCCAAATTTACCACCAGTATCTCATAAAACAGAATGGCTACCAACAATGCAAGTTCTTTCACTTGCCTTATTGGGAAAGTTTAAACTTCCTATCCACTCTAGTTCATACTGAGATGGGATCGCTCAGAATTAATCTAGTACAGACCTCACAACTGCTAGTAGCTGTATAAATGCTGAGGTGTCTAGGAATTGAAGTATCAAGTATCATCCAGAGGGCCATACGTTTCTGTTGTGGCCCGCCAGCAGCCAGCAGAGCTGGTGGCAGATTCAGAGAGTGAGGAGGTTGGGGACAAACATGGGCCAGTCCTGGAGTCTGGGGAAGGCTCTGATGAGTGCTCTGTGTTGGAGGAAGAGATGGGGCCAGGGCCATCTGACAGATATCAGCTGTCTTTGGAGTCGGAGATCAGTGGGCCAGAAAAACAGCTGGAGCCTGTTCCTGATATACTCATGCACAGAGCTGCCAGAAGAAGGGAACAGTTAAGGAACAAGGGCCGACTCAGGAGTAAAGGCACAGATGGACGGTGAATGGCCCCTCTAATAGGGATAGAGGAGCTAAAGGGGAGTTGAGTTTGCAGGAGACAATTAGTTTGTTTAATTAGCGTGAAGATTTGTTTGTGACTCTCAGAGATTCCTTGCCAAGTATTTTATGGTGCAGCATTACTTTTGGAAGATATCGGCCTGGCAGCTCTCCAAGCCTGATGAGGTCTGTGGTTGTAAATTCACCCTTGAAAGACTGTTTTTCAGGACTTTGCTGGATGCGAATGAGAGGAATTCACATTAGCTTAATAAAAAGGTGTTTTGTCGGAACAAGAAGTCTGCTTCGTGATTTTGTGAAGCCTAGGTTTCCATATCTGCTTTTTAATAAGACAAACAAGATTGTTCGTTATGTCATTTACCTACTGTAATGGCTTCATCTCATTGCTGAATCATTATGAAGTACTAATATAGGAGCAATGTCCTTAGATGAGTCCTTAGAAAATTCCACTTTCTAAATGTCGGGAATACATTATATTTATAAAGATGTGTGAGTGAGGTGTGAAGATCTTACTCACTCAATGTTTCACAAGATGTTAAAATTGTGACTGAGAACTGGAAGTTGGCATCTGTGAGATATCCTGATTACTTGAAAATTCTGTACATCTGTTCCGAAGATGATAGAGATTCAAAACAGGAAGCAGCAGATTCAAAATCAAAAGCAAAAAAACCTCAGCATGGATAGCATAGCTCAGATGTGGGAGCTTTTGTCCTTGCATTTTCTATTTGCAAAATGAATAATATAAGAAATACATAGTGGCAGCAAGAAAAGTGCCTACAGAATTCAAACAGTAGTAATATATGAATACAGTGCAGTACAATCTCTGAATATTTCCTAATACTACAAGTAATTAATTGGAACTTCCTCTTCAACATTTTAGGACAGAAACTGCTTCAAGTATTCCCATGTCTCTCTTGTGTCTCACGTGTAAGAAAAGCATGCAGGTAAGCCTTTGGGGAGGTTGTGTGTGTGTGTGTGTGTGTGTGTGTGTGTGTAGTAAACTAAGACGTAACATCTTTTAGAAAAAATCTATTCACCTCTATAATAGCCTCAATTCTTTCCATAGTAGAAGTCCAGTCTTATAAGGCACATTTTTAGAATTTTGTTTTAGAAGTGCTATCATTCTTACTCCTGTTGAGTGAAAAATCTCAAACTGCATACATTGAAGTCCTGTTTTTTGCCAGACTTCAGTAGTTTTACTCGTAACTCACATGCCAAAGTGCTTCTAAAGCTTTGTCATGATTTAAAACATAGTATAATGACAAAATTATTTATCAGAAAGTTAAAACCACAGAGATAAATTAAAACATTTACAATTAATTTATGAACACTTACCAACATGTCTTCAAATAATGTATATGGTATATATTGGTATATAATGACTTACAATAACTCCCATCAGTTTACATGCTCAATAGGTCCTTTTCTTAAACACTTAAACAAATAAGTGGTCAGACATTTGCCCTATGTAGAATTTTTGCTATCGTTGATCAAAAAAGAACTCTCTTAAAGAAAACTTGCACAGATGATCAACTAAAAGGCATTGTTTTTAGCCCAGGTATCAGATATATTGGAATGTGATTCAGTATCTGGGAAATTGGAACTCTTCATTGCAACTGCAATTCTTCATTGACCTGGGTAGTCTAAAAACTCCCAGATAATAAGCACAATTGGACTTTTGAGTGCATATGCTAAAATAAGCCCTCCCCTGAAAATAAGCCCTTCTCAAAATATTGCAACACAGTAGCAGACATGAGGTGACCATGCTCACTGCTTCCTGAACCTTAAAAACAATAAGACCTCCCCGAAAATAAGACCAAGCACTTATTTCGGGAGTCAAAAGAAAAGACCCTGTCTTATTTTCGAGGAAACACAGTAACGTGTAAAATAAGTTGCAGTCTAGCTAATCTTAAAGTTTGCCTAATTCTTTCTCTCAGTTCCACCTCTTCCCCTTCCAATATCTTCAAGCACAAGAATGTGTAAAGATGTGAGATATAAAGTGTTTTTATATTTATATTGTTTTAAAAAATAGTGTCAGAAAAGAAATGACCCCCCCCCCCACACAAAGAAACATACATTATCCAAAAAATGCATAACTTCTAAAATAAATGAAAAAATGCAGCAGGAAAAAGATATATGTTGTTATGACAACAAACACAATTGTATACCTAATTATCTACTGCAAACATGATACAACTCTATATCATTTCTAATACATCTTATATAATATGCTTTTAAAAAAAGCCTACTGTATTTTGTATAAATGAGACTCATATTTCATTACATTTATCCATACAAATTCCATACCCATAATCAATCCCTCATACGTTGCAAGCATAATCAGGTCTTAAATCCATTGAGTACATGGAGTTATACATATATTTTTCCAATGTTGTATTATCAATCTTTGAACTATAGTAAAGGCACAGATAATTCATTAATTTCAGTATCATCCACACCAATACATTTATGTTTTTAAAGACAGTGTCCTTGACTTTCCATACTTAAATACCGCATTTCCCCTAAAATAAGACTACCCTGAAAATTAGCCCTAATTAAGACCTCACCCACCTTGGAGTTCAAGGGATGGTGTGAGGTAAAAATTAAGCCCGGGTGGGGATGTGGGGGGGGTGGACCTGAGACATCTGCCTCACCTTCTTCTGCAACCCACTTCTTCTGCAGCTGCTTCGTCTGTAGCCCACTTCTTCTGTGGCCACTTGCTACCGCTTACATGTGTCGCCCCTGGATTTATCCAGAGTTCTGTTATCAGCTGCCAAGGGTTTTCTGAAAGGCATTTGAAGGTGAAATGGAAGTCAGGGGGTGCTGCATGTGTCAATCTGGAGCCCATTTCTCAACTGCAGAGGTCTTTCCGGAAGGCTCTGATGGTGAAACGGAGGCCGGGGGCAATATGTGCAAGCAGTAGCAAGCGTCTACAAAAGAAGTGGGCTGGCAGCGAGCTCCTACTGGGTGAGGCTGTCAATGCTGCGGCGGCCAAGATGAGTCAATAATTAGACCTACCTAAAAAGAAGCCCTATCTGTTTTTCTGGGGCGGGGTCAAAAGAAAATAAGATCTGGTTTTGTTTTGGAGGAAACATGGTATTAAATTCTATCACAAAGACCTCCTTCAGAAGTGAGAAAGCAGGTCAGCAAGGGACTAGCAGTATGACAGAGAAGATAGATAATCTTAGCAGCTTGATTAGATAAAACTGGATGCTACTTTATGTTAAAACTACATGAATAGTGAGAAGACTAGGGGCTCAAAAATTCTATCTCAGACCCCAACAGAGTTTACAATAAACAATGGTAATACAGGTAGTCCTCAACTTATTAGAGTTTGTTTAGTGAACATTGAAATTTACAACAGCATTGAAAATTGTGACTTACGCCCATTTTTCACAATAACAACCTCTGTAGTATCCCCATGATTACGTGATCAAAATTCAGATGCTTGGCAACTCATTCATATTTATGATCGTTGCTGTTTCCCAAGGTTCAATGATCACCTTTTGTGACCTTCTGACAAACAAAGTCAATGGGGAAGTCAGGATTCACTTAACAACTGGGCTACTAACTTATCAACTGCAGTGATTCTACTAACAACTATGGCAAGAAAGGTTGTAAAATGGGGCAAAACCAACTTAACAAATGTCTCACTGAACAACATAAATTTTGGGCTCAATTGTTGATGTAACTGGAAGACTACTTGTAACTTAATCATTATTATCTGGAGATTACAATGAGATCTTTTCTTTATTCCCATGATGCTCAATTAAGGCCACTGTTAGATCTCAAATAAAGTAATCTATTTTATCCAAATAGGAATTTGGTGGCTCAGTGGCTAAGATGCTGAGCTTGCAGATCAGAAAAAGTCCGCAGTTCAGCGGTTCGAATCCCTAGTGCTGCATAACGGAGTGAGCTCCCGTTACTTGTCCCAGCTTCTGCCAACCTAGCAGTTCGAAAGCACATAAAAAATGCAAGTAGAAAAATAGGAACCATCTTTGGTGGGAAGACATGTGACAGTATTTCCTGCACTTTTGGCGTTTAGTCACGCTGGTCACATGACAACGGAGACGTCTTCAGACAGTGCTGGCTATTCGGCTTTGAAAGGGAGATGAGCACCACCTTCTACAGTCAGGAACAACTAGCACATATGTGCAAGGGGCGTTACTTTATCCAATATGCATTTAATGTTTTTGCTTTCAAGGAGACTTTGATGACTCCGACTCCAGATGTAACTAAGTCTGCACCTCCCCTTACAACTTCACCATTGGTCAAGTTTTGGGACTCTCCAATGCCAGAAGATTTGGATAGAGAAGAGAAGAGAGATGTTTACCGAAGTTTATCAGCAGTTTCAAGCCAGATAGCAAATAAAGAACCAATAACACAGAAAGTTCCACTGAATTTTCTGCCCCAGGCTGAATTTCCCACCTCTGGGCAGGAGACATACAATCAGAAGGAGGTTTCCAGGAAGACCCTCCTAAAAGTAACAAGGATAAAACCCCAAGCTGCTGTTTCTGGAGTGGGAAAAGGAAGGTCACCCAAAGAGTCACGTCTTGTAGCAGCTCAACTTGGTGTTCTCCTTGGCTGCTCTGCTATCCTTGGCATGGTCCTAGCTGTTGGTCTCCGCTGCATCCATTCCCAGTATTGTCATAAGCGGACTGAAGTCTCTTTTAGTGAGCCAGATAATAATGTTGTTGCACTCCAAGACAGTGGAGAGATGATGCACTTCAGGAAGATACGGGAAAATAGCTTTGTCGTGGTGCAGGCAGAGTACAACTGGATCAGCCCTTCAAGTAGTGTTCAAAAAGCTTCTATGTAGGGAGTTAGTTCATTGTACTATTATTGATATTGTTCTTTTATAGTTGAAGTGTGTTTATATTTGAGGCTATGATAAATATTACTAAGAACATAAACATCTGACTAATTGCATATATTCATTTAAGTGAACACAATCAAAATGTGCATGCTTTAATTATATTACAGTGGACTCTTAACTATTTGATACGTATTATAAAATGGAGATGTTCTTCGTTTCAAATGTCACATTTTTTTTTGTTCAAAGTATTACAGTTAATACCCATACTTATTAAAATGAATTCTGTGGGCATCTTTGTTTTGTTGGTGCATTTGAATGCTATGAGTAACAAGAACTGCAATTAACCTATGTCTCTTATAGTTAGTTTTTGCAAAAAATAAATAAATGAAGTTTTTCTTCTGGTTCTTCTTTTTCAAACAAACTCAACCCTTCATCCCTCTTCTCACTTAGTGGTTTTGATTTGATGTGTGTGATATTTCTCAGATAAGTCAAATTTTGCCACTTGAACTAACTTTCCATTTCAGAAAAAAAACAATGGAGAGCAACACTTGCTTTTTAGAAAATTGATTCCTGGCATACAACACACTGACTGCCTTTATTATGAATTGATCTCCAGAAATGAAACAAAGATACAGTAAATGCCACCTTTTGGGAGTGGAACATGGCTCCTCATCAGGTGTAAATGGAAAGAAAGCTTCTTCTGACCATTTACACCTTGATCACTTGGCTTGTTAGATGTACACAGATGGCATTTGCTTTGTTTCCTTTCCAGATCAGTTTGATAAAAACTATTGGAAGAGTAGTTTATTAAAGAACAGGAAGGTTTTGTTCAACTCAGGAAGTCCCAGCATGGAGGCTACAGATATATAGACGTATAATTAAAACTTTTAAACAAAAAGTTAGAAACCAACACAACCTGAAGGGAGACAAAGAAAGAAACCAGAGAAAAAGCAAAAAGCACTAGAAAGGAACAAAGTTAAAGAAAAATAGAAAAGAAAGAAAAAAGTTATAAAAGAAGTGGTTTCCAACATTCTTCACAACTGTTATAAATACAAATCTCTTTGTACTTATAGTCATTTTAATTTCTTTCTCTAAAGTTACATCATGATTCTTTTCTTTCTATAATCTATTGTGTTTAATCATCAAAAAACGTAAATCGCCAAAAAATCATTTTTATACAATAAGTCTATAAAAGAGGTTTCCAATCACTAAAAATAATATTTTCTCTAATCAAGGAAGTCAATTTATCCATTTCAGACAAACATGGAGGGCTTTTGACCCTAAAGTCTTACTCCCGCTGTGCTCTCTGCCCATTCAGTGGCGCCAGATTTTCCTGATAGCAGATGAACGTTTAAAAAATGACCCATAAACTTTGAATTAGCACCTGATACTACCAACAATCTTTGATTTATTTATTCCCAGTGAAGAGCTGTGAACTGGATCCCTTTCAGTCTGGATTCAGGCCTGGATACTCCACCGAAACCGCTTTGGTCACGCTGATCGATGATCTCTGGCGGGCCAGGGATGGAGGACACTCCTCTATCCTTGTGCTCCTTGACCTCTCAGCGGCCTTCGATACCATCAACCATGGTATCCTTCTGCGACGGCTGGAGGAGGTGGGAGTGGGAGGCACCATCTTGCGATGGTTCTCCTCTTACCTCTCCGACAGGTCGCAGTCAGTGTTGGTTGGGGGACAAAGGTCGACCCCTAGGCCCCTTAAATATGGGGTGCCACAGGGGTCGGTCTTGTCCCCCCTCCTATTTAACATCTACATGAAGCCACTGGGTGAGATCATTCACCGGCATGGGATCAAATACCACCAATATGCCGACGATACCCAGTTGTATCTGTCCGCCCCGTACCAGCTCAGTGTAGCGGTGGAAGTGATGTGCCAGTGCCTGGAAGCTGTCAGGGTCTGGATGGGGGTGAACAAACTCACACTCAATCCTGACAAGACCGAGTGGCTATGGATGTTGCCTCCCAAGGACAGTTCGATTAGTCCATCCTTATGCCTGGGAGGTGAAAATCTACTCCCCTCAGCGAGGGCCCGCAACTTGAGAGTCCTCCTGCACCCACAGCTGAAATTAGAGCAAAACCTGTCGGCTGTGACAAGGGGGGGCTTTGCCCAGGTTCACCTGGTGCACTAGTTGCGGCCCTACCTGGATCGGGAAGCACTTCACACGGTCACTCACCCCCTTGTTACCTCGAGGCTTGACTACTGTAACACGCTCTACAAGGGGCTGCCCATGAAAAGTGTTCGGAGACTACAATTAGTCCAGAATGCAGCCGCGCGAGCGATATTGGGTGTACCAAGGTACACCCACATCACACCTATTCTCCGCGAGCTGCACTGGCTTCCCATTGGTCTCCGGACACAATTCAAGGTGCTGGTTATCACCTTTAAAGCCCTACATGGCCTAGGACCCGGATATCTGCGGGACCGTCTTTTGCCACATACTTCCTAACGACCGATAAGATCGCACAGGAAGGGCCTTCTCCAGGTGCCCTCAGCCAGACAATGTCGGCTGGCAACTACCCGGGGGAGGGCCTTCTCTTTAGCCGCTCCAACCCTCTGGAATAAACTGCCCCCAGAGATCCGGACCCTACCCACTCTCATGGCCTTCCATAAGGCTCTTAAGACCTGGCTATTCCGGCAGGCCCCGGACTGTTGAACTCACGATTGAGTTCCAGCCCCGATTAGACTGGGTGTATGTTGTGGTCTTTTTAACTATGTTTTTGTGTTTTTAACTTCTATTTTAAATGTATTGTTGTAAGCCGCCCGGAGCCCTTCAGGATTGGGCGGCCTATAAATTTATTAAACATCAAACATTTATTAAACATCAACTGTGTTGGCTTTTTAGGCAGCTGCAGCACACTGCTGGCTCATATTTAAATGGTTGTCCACTAGGACTCCAAGATCCCTCTCATAGTTAATACTATTGAGCAAGGTACCACATATACTGTATCTATGCATTTTTTTTCTTGCCTAAATGTAGAACCTTACTTTTTTCACCATTGAATTTAATTTTGTTAGATAGCGCTCAGTGTTGAAGTTTGTCAAGCTCCTTCCGTATCTTAAGCCTCTCTTCTGGAGTGTTGGCTATTCCTGCCAGCTTGGTGTCATCTGCAAATCTGATGAGTTCCCCATCTATCCCTTTGTCCAAATCATTGATGAAGATGTTGAAGAGTAATGGGACTAAAACAGAGCCTTGTGGTACTCCATTGTATACTTCCCTCCATGTAGATGCAATTCCATTGAGACTATACGCTGAGTGTGGTTGGTCAGCCAGTTACAAATCCATCTGGTGGTAATGCTGTCTAATCCTCATTTTTCTACCCACATTTACTTTAATTGACACATTTTTCTTAAGACAAGACTTTTGTTTATAGAACTGCATCTTTCAATAGCACACGCATAGATTTTGGTTACTTAAAAGTGGAATAAAACAAGTACACCACCACCATGTTAGATTACAAATGTACAGATAATAATAATGCAATACAATAAAAATACAATAATATGATCGCAGAGTTGGAAGGGACCTTGGAGGTCTTCTAGTCCAACCCCCTGCCTAGGCAGGAAACCCTATACCG
Source organism: Thamnophis elegans (assembly GCF_009769535.1). Taxonomy (NCBI): domain Eukaryota; kingdom Metazoa; phylum Chordata; class Lepidosauria; order Squamata; family Natricidae; genus Thamnophis; species Thamnophis elegans. The sequence continues at coordinate 30,472,994 of NC_045549.1, read as the reverse complement.
TTTCAGACAAATGGCTATCCAACATCTACTTAAATACTTCCAGTGTTGGGGCATTCACAACTTCTGGAGGCAAGTTGTTCCACTGATTAATTGTTCTAAGTGTCAGGAAATTTCTCCTGAGTTCTAAGTTGCTTCTCTCCTTGATTAGTTTCCACCCATTGCTTCTGGTTCTACCCTCAGGTGCCTTGGAAAATAGTTTGACTCCCACTCATTTGTGGCAACCCCTGAGATATTGGAACACTGCTATCATGTCTCCCTTAGTCCTTTTTTTCATTAAACTAGACATACCCAGTTCCTGCAACTGTTCTTCATATGTTTTCGTCTCCAGTCCCCTAATCATCTTTGTTGCTCTTCTCTGCACTCTTTCTAGAGTCTCCACATCTTTTCTACATTGTGGCGACCAAAACTGAATGCAGTATTCCAAGTATGGCCTTACCAAGGCATTATAAAGTGGTATTAACACTTCAAGTGATCTTGATTCTTATTAATCATTAATTAAGATCATTAATTCATTTTTATTAGAAGTAATGCTTTACTAAAAATAATTCCAGCAATGGTTGAATAGTTCCTAGAATTGTGTGTTTTACTACTTTACAAAACCAATGCAGCAAGGACAATGTTCTTAATTCATTGTGTGACTAAATTGGATTGGCTCCTGATTCCCATGTAAAGTAAGGAAACTATTCAACACAGGTCTTACTAAATAAACATATTCCGTACCTCACAATTGTTGCTGAATTTTAAAGCCTTTATATACTCAATACATTGTTAATGGGATTCCTAATTAACTGAGAAAATAGGTCAACAAACTGGTAAATATTTAAACAACTATCAGCTTTCATTTAAAAAGTTTGTTCTGATGGCTTAGCAGTTTATGAATAAGTAACAAAAACTTATATCCTCCTGTACTATTTCTTTATCTGTGTTGAACAGGAATTGCTATAGCCTACAGTCCTTTTTTCTTTTAAAAAGACTTGTCCATAGCTTCAGTAGAGAAGATGAAACCCCTGTATTAAGAGTAGGAAAATAAAGTAGCACAATTTTCTCACTGTTTTTCCCCAGCTTCTTATTAAATAGCCACAATGAGCAATTCTGGCAACATACAGGACCATTGAATGACAAGGGAGTTTAGAAAGTGAAGTAGAATGGCTGTCACAGTTTGCTCTAATTTTTGTTCAATGAACATGACCATTCACCTGTCAACTTAATTTATAAGGTTAGCTGTGTAGCTATGTTTCAGCTTTTTGCAAACTATAAATCCAGTCATCACCTTGTTTTCTAGTTCATAGACAATCAGAAATGAAGAAACTCGGGAAATGAAATTAGCCTGAACACAAAATCGAACTAAATTTTGAGAATGCTTACTTGAAGTGTGTCAGTGTGTAAGAATTGTTAATGGAAGAAAAGCATAACAAACATAAAGTAATTGAAAAAAAAAACACACACACAGTAAAGCTAACCTTTGCTGAAGTTCACCTGAGGGCCTGGTGTGAGGTAGAAGGTCCACTCTGTGGTCCAGGAGTGGATTTCTATCGGTGTTGGTACCTGTTCGCTTCACGCATGCAAACTGGTAGAAACCCACCTCTGCTGCAGTAAGGAAAAAGGCATGTCTCTTGTGAAGCCCCCAGATTTGTTGATGAGAAAGCTCTTTGTTCATGGAGGCAAATGTGAAAAATAAACAAAAAAAACCAGACCCCTCCCTCTGCAAGGACCAACCAAAATGAGGCTGAAGCATACACACTTCTGTTTTCTTCAGAACTCTTTCAGCCCAAATTCTGACAAAATAGAAAATAAGGAATAAGGAAAAACATATACACATTTGGCTGGCTGTTTAACCTACACAGTTTGCAGATCAAAGTCAGTTCTAAAGAGTTGGTGCTTTAAAAATTGAATTTATTTATTATTTATTATTAGACTTCTATACCGCTTAATAGGGCTTTCAGCCCTCTCTAAGCGGTTTACAAATTTTTTAGCAAATTGAGTCAGCAACTTGCCCCCACAGTCTGGGTCCTCATTTCACTCACCTCAGAAGGATGGAAGGCTGAGTCGACCTTGAGCTGGTGAGATTTGAACCGCTGAACTGCAGATCACAGTCAGCTGAAGTGGCCTGCAGTACTGCACCCTAACCACTGCGCCACCTCGGCTTAATAAGTAAAGAGTAAAAATTACTTTACTTCTTAAGAAGTAAAATTTCTGCATATGCATGTGAAATACAAATGATAGGTAAAATAAGTCAAGATGACTGGACTATGATCTTTCAAGGTGAGATAAGTAGAGTTTAGTATAATAGTTGCCTCAGCAAGTAGCGGTATGTCATTGGTTATGTTTGGGTCCTGAAATTAATTACTTCTCCAAGGTTGAAGAAGATTCCCAGTGAATGTTGTAAAACTTGCTGATCCACAGATTCTTAGAATTGTAAAGCTTTTAAAAAGCAATTCCAAAATTTGTCAAGAAAAAGAGTTTGGTTAGTTTTTTCTTCACGCAATATAGACTCTATTAATGGTTCTGAGCTTGGTGGAACTCAGCTCATACACTGATGGCCAAAACCTCAGTTCCTGCAATCTACTCACGAGGAGCAAATGTCCAGAGTGCATGGGGGGGCATTCTCACAATCTCTCTTTTTTTTCTGGAGGGATTAAAAGCGGGCAGATTTCTTTATGACTTCATGATACTTTGAGGCAAGTCAGCTGACTGAAGAGCAGTCATACCAACCAATATATTATTAGCAGGCCTATCATTTGTATGTTTTATTTGCAAGACATTAGAATCCCTTTTATTAGTTCATTGCGTTTTCAGATTTGCTGTTTGTGCCTCATGGCTTCATATTACTGATTTCTCATGTTATTTGCTTGAAGTACTTGCATTACCTCGTCTTCAGTGCCCTCTCCAGCTGCCTTTTCTTAAATGGCACTTTATTATGATAATTATTTTGCAGTGGCTTTAATGACTCCAGTCCAATAATAGGGTCCCTAGATAGTGATCTGCTAACAACTCATATAGTAACCAGGAGAAGGACTTTGATTCTGCAGGTTAAGGTCAGGGATGCCTGATGTCCCCATTGAAGCTTGGAACTGCACTATCCATTACAGCTGAGCTACTTCTAATGTCAACCCATAATTGATTCTTTATCAACAGTGGCTGTTTTACAGGCCAGCCAAAGATCATAATAACAATTAATATGTATTGTCACTCATTAGGTGCTACTGCTGAGACTCCAAGGCCAGTCCTTCACCAGTGAGGGGGAAATGTTGATGTAACATAATACTTAATAGGGTGCTGACCTAAACTCATAAAAGAGAAGATAATGTCCAAAGTAATCCTATATGTGCTTTGTTAGAAGGTCAATAGAAAATTCTTTTAGCTAACAGTTTGACTTTTAAACAAGGACTGAAAAGATTAGCAATGGCATATTTGTACTTTCCTGGATGAAGAGGAAGTTTATGTGCTAAGTTCTGGGGGAAAAATTCTGATTTTTCTAAAAGAGGGTTAGCCTTAGACAGACCTTCCCTGTAATGTAGATGTGGCTCATACCATTACTATAACCATACAATTTGATCAATTGTAATGTGCCGTGTAATGGAGTGAGCCCCCTTTACTTTCCCCAACTTCTGCCAACCTAGCAGTTCGAAAGCATGTAAAAATGCAAGTAGAAAAATAGGAACCACCTTTGGTGGGAGGGGAACAGTATTCTGTGCGCCTTTGGCATTTAGTCATGTCGGCCACATGACCACGGAGATGTCTTCGGACAGCGCTGGCTCTTCAGCTTTGAAACGGAGATGAGCACTGCCCCCTAAAGTCGGGAATGACTAGCACATATGTGCGAGGGAAACCTTTACCTTTACCTAATGTGCTTCGTTTTGTCTTTGGGCAGTAGGTAAGCCAAGCCTCTGAAACAGGTTTCAGGTGGGCAAGTTGCCCCCATGCATATTTTACCGTATGGGAATCCATGCTTATTTCCCTTAATATTTTCTATCTACAATGGGTGCCTGAACCTGATTCCTTCAGGTTTATTTGATTAAATTGCCTAGTAGTAACTATGGAAACTGTAATCTAGTAGTATATTAGTGATCTTGGCTCTTTGGGAAAAATGCATTCACTGACTAGTGTACAAGTATAAGAAACTTTGCGGCATACCCACTTTGTTGTGGGTCCTGTGCTCCTTCAATTTTAAGTTGTTCTTCATTCTGTGGGACACATTCTCCCGTTTAAACCACAATCACAGGTGAATCCTAGATGAATATGACACAATCTCCCCCAAGCTACCATTATCTAGATCAGGGTGTCCAACCCTGGCAACTTTAAAACTTCAATTCCCAGCTATGATGGCTGGCTGGAGAATTTTGAGTTGAAGGAAGGATGAAATCAACTTATCTTTGCTATCAGTTCGCAAATGTGAGCGTGCATGCATGCACACTTCATTCGCACACGCCACCTCCACGCATGTACAGGACCTTCCGCACATGCACAGAGCGTCAAAAACAGGGCGTGATGACATCTGGGCAGGTGGGCAGAGCCTCCCGCTGCCACCGCTATCGGTTCAACTGAGTTGAAGTCCACAAGTCTTAAAGTGACCAGGGTTGGACGCCCCTGTTCTAGATGTTTCCTAAAAACTTCCAGTGAACATAGCTTCTAGAACAGCAATTGTTTTGCAATGTGTGCATACCTAATTATTGACAGATATATCGATGTGATAAAACTCGGCAAGAAGTCATGATTAGCAGCCATGTTCAACAACTTCAGTTTTCCCTAGATACATTTCCATGCTTGGAGATGCAAATGATGATGATGATATTAAAAATACATAAAATCCTGTTCCAATTGTCATGAAGGCTTACAGTAACTGAATAATACTAATCTTAGCAGCAGGATAATTACTTTCCATTCTAATATGGAAAGCAATCCATTCTATTCATATTGCAGGTGCCTATATTTTCCACAAGAGGGCACTATTGCTAAATGTATTGTTTAATTCAGGCTTTCTTCCCCAAGAAAAAGACTGGTTTGTTCAGTTTATGTATATGAATGTATTGAGACACAAACACACACACTTAAGATTCTAGCTGTATTTTTATAATGTAGAATCATATTGCAGACAGGCTCATAGGACTACCAATTTGGGTTGCCAAAAATCAGAAGGTGGCAAGATCAATCCCAGAGATACATAAACCTCTAACTCTTTCCTCCCATCTCCTGGTTATTCTAGTTTTCGTAGCTCAGATTGCTAGCCCCAAGTCAAAACCACTGGGATGCATCAATATTAATAAAGACCTTGCGTTTTCATTGTATTGTTTTTTGGCATAACATTTCTGTCATGTATAGTATACATTTATTTAATCATATGCTTTTACTTAGAACTTTTAAAAGAAGATTAGATGTAAGCTATGATTAGTTTACCCATCTACACAATCTTTTTCATTTTCTCTTTTAAAATCTGCCCTTACCACCATTTTATCTCCATCCATCCATCCATCCATCCATCCTGTCTTTCTATTCCTCCCTTTCTCCCGCTCTCTCCATCCATCCATCATCCATCCATCTTTCTATTCCTCCCTTTCTCCCGCTCTCTCCGTCCATCCATCCATCCATCCATCCATCCATCCATCCATCCATCCATCCTCTCTCTTTCTATTCTCCCCTCTCTCCCTCCCACTATATTATGTGTGAATACATAATCAAATCATGTCCCACTGGGAGTACGTTTTTCTCAAATAACTAACCATGATTTACCGCAGCTGGGCGGGGCATTCCAATTGTCAGCTCACATCCCCAAGATTTTTTTGGGAAAACCTGGTGTTAGTAGCTTTCTTAAGGGCCAACAGGATTTGATCCCTAGAGCAATGGCTCCCAATCTTTTGGCAGCAGGGACCAGTTCCATGGAGAGAATTTTCTGCGAACCAGAGAGGGTACGGTTTCATATGCTGCCTGCAGATAGGGCTTCTCTTGTTTGCGTGGCCTGGTTTCACAGACTGGTGCCAGTCCATGGGGGTTGGGGGGACTCTGCCCTAGAGCAGGGGTCAACAACCTTTTGGACCTCAGGGACCACTACATTCATAATTTTAAATCCTGTGGACCACTATGAAGTAGTGACGGGATGGGATTCTTCAGTCACTTAGCTTGGCTGTCTGTTGGCGGAGAGAAGCGCCCGTTCAGTTAGGAATCTCAAATACGGCCAAGAATGAATGTTTGCCTTGTAGTCAGCTGGGTGCTAGATCTTCCCCCTGCAAGCTGTGTCTTTCAAGGAGCCCGGAAGATTTGTCTGCCACTAACTGAAGCACCTGGACTCCCAGGGAGAGAGGGACTGGAGCTACTAAACAGGCAGCTAAGTTAAGTGCCTAAAGGACCCCATCTCATCAGTGGGTGGGATTGATTGCTTTAGCGGGCCTTCCCAGGGGCCGTAGTTTGAGGATCCTGATTTAGTGCAATATAAAAAAAATGCAAAAATATAAATAATTTTCTGCAGACCACCAAAATTTTCTCGTGGATCACCAGTGGGTCCAGTTGGTTGACCACTGCCCTAGAGGATATATTTCAGAGAAGGAAGGCAGCAACAAGCAAGGTCCACTTTTTCTGAATGTGGGAACCCTCACTTCTTCTTGTTCAGTAGATGGATACTGCTGGGAGCAGTATATATAACTATATAATATGTTAAAGATGACAACCAGCACTTTGAATTATACCCAGTAGCCAACTAGTGGCGAATACAGCATTTGCAGTAGAAATGATATTGTGCAAAATGAGATGTACCCCATAACAACCAGTTTTACCACATCCTGAATTACTTGCAGCTTTTCAGTAGCCTAGGAGGAATACATTGCAATAGTCCAACTGAGAGTAGAGCAAGACATGGGAGACAGTGACTATGGCCTGACCTGGGATTTGGTGCACCAGATGGAATTGAGTCTCCAGGCCACAGGTGTTACTGATCAGCTCTGATACATGTAATATTTAAACCAATATTTTGCTTAAAATTAGCTTTTCTTAATTGCTGAAATATTCTAACCACTTTGGAATTGATTAGTATTGAAATATCATTGTAAAATTGAAAATGTTCGGGATGCTGACAAATCCTAATACATCGCATAGAATCTTGTGAATATGTGAACACACGAGAAAGCTTGACTGCAGAAGGGGAAAAAATCCCCTAAAAAGATCTAAAGGATCTACCAAATTCTTCAAGTTATGATAGCTACTAAAAGGCCTTGCCTGGTTTTCTGATCATGTGAGATGTGGGAAGGTTTCATAAATTAGCTTGAACAAAGATGCTCCTGATGTATGTGTATAATAGTTTGATATTTATGTGAAAATTCCATGGCTAGAAATTAATATCTATAAAAATGGGATCAGGTGACTAGAATGGGATTGTGGGAGGAATACAAATTTCATCCCAGTAGTTTAACGTTGAAACCCGGAAGGAAGATCTGTGGATCTTAATACTTTTTAGCTGCTTCTTTCTTTGCTGCAGAGCTATTATTTCTATAAGTTTTCAAGTGTGTCTCTGCAGTTTTTTAAAATGGCCCTAAAAGCTAAAGTCGCTAATATGCATGTCCAGAGGAATTCATTGATGGTCAGAGGAGAAAATTCTTCAGCAGGAAGTAAGTATCTAGCAGAAATCTGTAAGAACTTAAATCAATGGGAAACCTATTAGTATACTTCCTCATAGTAATTAGATGCCATTTATGAATCAGCGGTTTCTTATTTTCACACTAGATTTTTTTTTTTTTAAATGAAGTTTATACTTAACTGGGCAGCTGAACTGATTAACTTCTGGATTTGTTTGGCAGTCAGAATAATTAAAATGTAATTCAGAAGTAATAACTATGGAAGTTGCCAGATCACTGCCCTCTTTTGTTTAAAATTGGAGAAGGGTAGTGCACTCAGCAAGTCATATTTTAGACTCTTGGTGCAGTCTAAACATCACATAAATCTTGTGTTCTTTTCACTAGCGATCCCACTGCCCCAAGGTTGTTACACAAAACAAAATAGCAATAAAAATAGGTAGTGAAGTTAAAGGCCTATGATAAACCTAATCAAATTTTAATAAAATGGAATTCATTGGCTATGGACTACATTTTCATATTATTTGCAATTATTGTGATATATTCTCTGATTCAACAATCATGAACAAGAGCTCCTCCCCAATTTAGTCTACAAAAAATATATATACTATAATGAGCTGCGGTGGCGTAGTAGTTAGAGTGCAGTACTGCAGGCTATCTCTGCTGCCTGCCAGCTGCCTGCAGTTTGGTAGTTCAAATCTCACCAGGCTCAAGGTTGACTCAGCCTTCCATCCTTCCAAGGTGGGTAAAAGGAGGATGTAAATTGTTGGGGCAATGTGCTGACTCTGTAAACAGCTTAGAGAGGGCTGTAAAACACTGTAAGGCGGTATATATGTGATATTGCTATAATATAAAAATATTAACAAAACTAAAAACACCAGTTTTTAGTAAGCAACAGCAAATCAACCTAATTCTTTCTGTACATGAAATTTTGGAAACTCTTTATCAACACCTGGGACTGGTAATTTGTTTTATATTTCCTCTGACATTGCTAGAGCATTCTTCTACTGATTTTTCTGACACACTCATTTCTGGCAAGGAAGTGCTTGTTATAATCATCTATTAAGACCTCTGTTTTATAGATGGACCACTTATAGTAAGTACCTATCACTTCATCTTGGAGCAATGAATCCCATAAATTAGAAACAACAGAAACAACTCTCTTGTATTTATCAATTTTAGGAAGAGTGGAAATCTTTAATTTCACCTCTATACTTTGAAGATTGCTATTCCAGGGGGGAAAAAAGGAACTGGCATTGCCTGGCTTTTATAGTTAAATTGGGAATTACAGGGCTATTGGTTAGATTGGAAGTAAAACAAAACATTCTGGCAAATTACACTCTTGCAAGACTGCATGGAATTCAATATGGCCATAGCTAAAGGTTTCTTTTACCTTACTTTTCTTTTGAAATAAGCATTACGATACATAAAACGCTGACAAAATGACTGAAAGCTAAAAATCAATCAATGGTGCTTACCTCATCTCTTTCATTCCAAACATACTGTGGTAGGATAGGTAACTAATGTTCATGTTGACATCTATGAGCATCAGTACTCAAGGCTACTACTATTCTTAAACATATTGGAAATAATTAATGACTTTGCTTTAACATTTATTGTTATGCTAATCAATAATTTAGTTTATACATACATCCATAATTTAGCATAGTTATTAGTTAGCATGATCATCTCCTGATTTGGTACGTGGATAGTAATGTAATTATTGCTGCTATGCTGAGATCTAGAAATACCACAAATGGATAAATTGTAATAGCAATAGCAATAGCAGTTAGACATATACCGCTTCATAGGGCTTTCAGCCCTCTCTAAGCGGTTTACAGAGTCAGCATATTGCCCCCACAGTCTGGGTCCTCATTTTACCCACCTCGGAAGGATGGAAGGCTGAGTCAACCTTTGAGCCAGTGAGATTTGAACCGCTGAACTGCAGCTTAGCAGTCAGCTGAAGTGGCTGCAGTACTGCACTCTAACCACTGCGCCACCTCGGCGTAATATTCCAGAAGAGAATGGAAATTTCTACTGAAGGCCACAAACAATCCAGTAACTTGGAAAGCAAGAGCTAATTAACCATATACAGTGGTACCTTAATCCTTAATTAGTTCTGGGAGACATGGCAATACTAAAAAAGTTGAGTGCCAAATAAACCATGTGACTTACCTTTGTTTCAGCTGAGAAGGACTTCCTATCTGTGTCAGAAATTTTTTCACCATGGCTGATCTCCTGTCCTCCCTTCGTGGCTGCCTCCCGCTTCCTTTGTAATGAACTTCCCAGCATGGCCGACTTTCTGCCCACCCTGTGTGGCTGTCTTTCCACTTCCTTTTGCAGTACATTGAGTACCAAACAAATGATAAGTACCAGAACATTATTTTCATGTCCAAATGAGTCAAGCACCAAATCCAATGAGTTTTAAAGGAGTCAAGTATCAAGGTACCACTGTATTACTAGTTACATCTACTGATATCCCCAACATGAAGAAAAACAAGGAAACAGTTTTAATGAGTAGTTTTTATTTCAAATTATGTATATAAGCTTTAAAAAAACAAATAGAAAACTTATTGGTAGAGAGGGAATAGAAAGATAATGACCCTTGTTACAAAATCAATTGCAGAATGCTTGTCTTTTTCCAAGATAGCATCCAATCCAGGGAACCTTTTTTATAGCTAAAGTCAAGTCTTTAAAGGCCTTAACCATCTTTACCAACAATGTAACATTCTAAATACGAAAAAGTTCTGTTTGTGGTTTTAAATATGCACTTCAGTTTTGCTTTATGTGTCATTCTAAAACAATCTACTCAACAATTAAGTAAATAAAAGAATATATGCCATTTAGTTTTCTCCAACCATAAACAACATTATCCCCAAACGTCTCTCCATGGAATTTGGTAAAATATATATGAAACTGCCATGATACATGTTCATCAAAATCTTGAACTCGAGGTAGATCTGTTGGAATAGTAGCAGTGTACTAACTGTTCAAAGGATGTTGCCTAACTTAAGAGGAAGACGGAAGAGTGGGAAATGAACCAAAGCAAATGAGAACCATGTTTTCATCTGTAATGGGCAATTCAACTGAATCTCTGTAACAAGGTAACATGCATTCTTGTGCAAATTCTTTACATTTCCCTGGAACTTGCATGCAAAATAAATTTGCAAATCTCTCATAAAACAAACCATTCTTTCCGTTACTTCAGAGGTCTTCAAACTTGGCAACTTTAAGTCTTGTGGACTTCAACTCCCAAAATTCTGGGACTTCAACTTGCCAAGTTTAACCCCTGCGTTACTTAGTCAATGGCTAAAAGGGCTGTTGACTTGGTAACACATATTTATAAACTTAGAAAAAGATTTATAAAAAACAAACAGGAAAATGAGCAGTGCGTGCTTTTTCTAATTTTTTCTCTCTTCAAGTTTTAAAATTGGTCTTTGTTGTATATTAAAGCCACCAGTAGGAAATGCAAGGAATGTGTGATTTACATCTTGATTGGCTTAGTGGGAGAATCTTGCTTGTGATTGCTTTGCTGTGCATTTCTGCAGGTTTTGCTAATTTTGTGATTATGGTTAAAGACATATATGTCACAACAACTTTAGAATTATGATTTATGATGTACATAAAAATGATTGAGGGGCAGGACACCAGTATCTTTTATGCTGACTTCTGAAATTTCACCAAATTCAATAGCTGTTAAATAGATGCTTAGAGTTTGCTGATTCATACATCTTTATCATTCAGGAAACAACTGCTTATTTCAGAAAAATGGGCAACTGGACACTAGCGAGCAAGCTATTTGACACAAATTGTTTCTAACATCAAACATTTCAGCTTGGCATCTGATAAAATTACTGGGAAAGGATAGTTAATCCCAACATGTTGGGATAGAAGGAGTAGGCATGTTTCCAATAGTTTAAATCTGAAATTAGAACAACATACAAGATATATGCCAGTCTTCAAGAGGCTTTTGCAGTTTTCTACTATAATGCAGAAAAGTATCTGTGTTTAAAACCAGGGTTTTACTTCATGGGATGTTATGCAGAGGAAAATGCATAAATGTGCTCTTGGATAAGGCAGCTTCCCTGCACATGTCAAGAAAAACAGGACTCTGAAAGCACTAGAAACCCATACATTTTTTATAGACTCTTTACATGGCTCCCACACCGCTGTGGAAATAATGTTGTTTCTAAATTTGAGATCTGAAGGCCAATATCTTTAAGTGTCCTGTTGATTATATTATTAACTATATATTGTTTTATTTTCCCTTTCTTTTTATCCAAATGTGGATATTAATCAACATCCCTGCTAAAAAGTTAAGATTTTGTTTTTAAAAAATCACCTTTAAACTCTGATTGTCAGGTTAACTAGATATATATTCATTCCAATGCTGCTTAAATTTCTATGGAATATATATATATATATATATATATATATATATATATATATATATATATATATATATATATATATATATATATATATATATTAGCTTGAGGGGGCAGTCTTCCAACCTCATTAGTTTTTGTATGCTGCTCATGGGATATCGAACAATATAGCACTGAAAAGCTTGTAAGTGGCAATAAAGTGACCGCTGCAATATTAGTATTTTTCTGCCACTATTGGGTGGGATGTCCTGCACAAGGGAAAAAGATAATTGGCTTTAGTAAACTATAGCAATGATAATAAAAACACTCATCCAGCAGTGCTTGTAAATCACTGGTGTTTCCTTATGGCCTTGCCTTTGAAGAAGTTCACAGTTCATTTAAGATATAAATGCCACAGCACCATAAAAATGAATCTGAATTATCCTGAGAAGCCATTTACTTTGAAGGAAGGTGGAGAAAATGGTCTCAACAAATGCAAAGTTTGTGCTTCTCAGTTTCTCTCCAATGGCTGGCCCCTTGCTGAATATACACAAATTTGGAAGAAAAAAGGCATGTCAAAATAAGGACGTGACAGAATCACCAAAAATCAAGTTTTTTTTCTCACTTAAATCTTCAGAAATCATCTTCAAGGATCTAGAAGAAAACAGTGCCCAGGAAAACATATACAAAGTTCACAAATAATTAGGACAACTGAGAGGTCCAGTTTGGTCTTCATTCACTGCAATAAAGCTTACAGAAGAGGAACCATTTGGTGGATTGAGACTAAGATGTGATCATGGAAGCTTTGAAGTTTCACTGCTAGGATGATTTGCTCAGGAAGAGAAATAAAAGTGAATGAATGGAAATTCTGAGTGCAACCTCTTATAATAACCAGTCATCTGATTTTGGAATCAATGCTTTTGTCAAAAGTATTTTAAGGCACTTCAGTAGGTATTTTAAATATATTTGTAGGTATAAAAATAAAGTAAGTGCTGAGGCAACATTCATATAGGATCATCTTTTGCATTGTCTCTGTGTATGTACAAAATAGGACATATATACATTCACGAGGGCTGTTCCATTATACTTTCACTGGTACTTTGGGCTGCCTTGTTAATTTCATTGCCTGAAAAACATCAAACCAAAGGTCAATTTATTGCCTTCTTAAAATCACAATTAAACAACAATAGAACATATCTTTAAAATAATGACTATTAACTGTTGGAATATTCCCCGGGCACTAGCAGTGACAGGAGATACAAGGCTCTAGCCGCAAGTTACAAAATTAATTCCTTGTAGTATTAGTAGTTTCCTCTTCTTTTACTGAAATAATGTCAAGAACAAATTTATGTATCTCTCAGATTACTAGCAATCAAAACTTGTAGTTTTGTTACAAATGTCACATCATAACTTCGTAGTATAACAACTTGGCTTAACATTTTTTTTCCCTATTGTGACATTATTTTGTGTTTCTGCCCTCCCTGGCAAAATATATTACCATTTTAGGCATTTGCACAAATAACAAATGAAATAAGTCATCTAGCATAATCTAAATAATGAGAGCTGGTAACATTTACTTAGAGTGAGGTCCTATTTTTATAGGAACTTTTTAAAGGAAAAAAATATTTGGTCTCTCCGGAAGAAAACAAGATATTAAAGCACAAAGGATTTGTAGGGATTCTGACCCTACAGAAAGTATGATTCCTCCCCCCCCAAATACTGTATGATTGCAATATTGTGTATTCGATCATGGAAGTAAAAGTTTAAAAATTTCATAACATATTGAGAAAGCAAGATCTTTGTTTTCATACATAGCACATCCCGTGGTACCATTTTTCAAGCTTGTTGGTAAAGCTTCAAACAGTTAAATTCTTTCAAACAATTAAATTTGGCCTTATTTAGGATTTCATTGAAAGAGAATATAGCTTTCTGCTTTAGCGAAATACCAAAATGAAATGAAGGAAATAAGCACCAAAACATGATGCTATATTTATTTGAAAAGCAGGAAACCATTTTTATACACATCAAAATCAACTGTAACTATTTTTTTTTAAAGAAATCTGTATGCAATCTTAACCCAAACTCATCCAACTATAATAGTGGTTACTGTAAATTATGCAGAGAAACAAGGGAAAAGACCCCCCCTCTCAAACACACACACACAATACTATATATAAAATAAGTACATAAAAATAAAGCTAAATTGATAAATATATTTTGAATCCTTCTTTATTTACTTACTTTTTCAATATGTCCGATTGCTAATGTGCATCTATGTTTAGCACATTTGTTTTTTCTTTCTGGCTAGTCTAGTATTTTCTCAGAGCAATCTAGAATATCCTACTGTAAATATAGTTTAGAAGAGTTCTATTGATCATCTCTACAACTATACAGAATCTAAAGTGTCTCTTCTGATTTATTGGATGTTTTAATTACTGCTGTTTGCCCCCAGCCTCCTGGTGATCTCATTCCATTTCTTAATACCCATTTCTGTACTATTTAGCAAAGATGGAAATATTTTAAATCTTCCTTCAGCTACAAAACAACAGTCTATTCTCAACATTTGCGCCATCCAACACATTGCTTAGAAGTACCGTCAAATGTGTTCCAATCTTTGTTCTGTTTCAGATTTATTTCACAGCATTAAGACTGCTTGTTTAGGGACATTTTATTCCAGCATTAACAATGTAATGGTAAATCATACTTTTCAATAATTGTTTCTCTTCTTTATTCCAAATAGTGAACTTCATGGGGTCATGATTTCTTACCTTTTGTCTAGAAATCATCCAAGATTTTATTGTTGGTACCAAAATGCTGCCAAGGAGGATCTGGGCGGGGTGATATATAAGTAATGGGACTGAAATTAAGGACAGATGCTTGTAGCCTTCAAATACTATCTTCAGCATTGGTATACCTGTGGGCAGAAATATAACTAAAATTAAGAATCCTTTGATGATTTTTCTGAGCTAAGAATTGCAGGAAAACCCATTTATAATAAAAAGGTACAAAAATAAAGCAATAAATTAAAAGATCATTGAATTATAATGCAACATATAATTAAATATAACAATGTATAATATAGTCACAGTACATTATTACCACACATTAATATAACATATTATATACCGTATATACTCGAGTATAGGCCGACCCGAATATAAGCCGAGGCACCTAATTTTACCACAAAAAAACTGGAAAAGTTATTGACTCGAGTATAAGCCTAGGGTGGGAAATGCAGCAGCTACCGGTAAATTTCAAAAATAAAAATAGATACCAATAATGTTTTTGAATATTTATTTCAAAGAAAAACAGTAAACTAGCGGTGTATTCAATGAAATACTTCACTCACCTCATGATGCTGATGTCCCGCTGTGATGATGATGTCCCGTGCAGCCGCGGGAGCGATGTCCCGCCTATGACACACGGCACAGTGATTCCTATCATTGGATCACTGTACCAGAGGAGGTGGGACATCGCTATGTGGCTGCTTGCCATAACAAGGAGGAGGTGGGACATCGTTGCAGAGCGGCAGGAGGGGGAGGAAGGGGAATCGTAAGACAGCCCTGCATTACATTAGAACGTGAGGAGGGGGGATGGTGCGGTGCGCGCTGCGCGGCAAACTGACACAGAGGGAGGGGAAACTCACAGGGGCACTGGGCCATTCACGAGTGTCACCCAGCGGCATGGCCCCGCCCCTTTTTCTCCTCCATTTCGGGCAAATTTTTCACTGACTCGAGTATAAGCCGAGGCGGCTTTTTTCAGCCCAAAAAGTGGGCTGAAAAACTAGGCTTATACTCGAGTATATACAGTAATGATCATACAATAGATTTTGGTGGGAATATATTTGAGTTTTCTTTTGCAGCGTGTCTGCCATGCATTCTTCTGGTCTTGTCTGCTTTTAATTCTGCACTCTAGAAAGAGTGCAGAGAAGAGCTACAAAGATGATTGGGGACTAGAGATTAAAACATATGAAGAACAGTTGCAAGAATTGGGTCTAGGGAAAAGAAGGATTAGGGGTGACATGATAGCAATGTTCCAATATCTAAGAGACCACCACAAAGAAGAGGAGATCAATCTATTCTTCAAAGAACCTGAAGGGCAGGACAAGGAGTAATGGATGGGAACTCATCCAAGAGGGAACCAACTAAGGAGAAATGTCCTGATAGCTAGAACAATTAATCAGTGGAACAACTTGCCTCCAGAATAGCAATAACACTTAGACTTATATACTGCTTTACAGTGCTTTTACAGCTCTAAGTGGTTTACAGAGTCAGCATATTGCCCCCAACATTTTGGGTCCTCATTTTACCCACCTCGGAAGGATGGAAGGTTGAGTCAACCTTGAGCCTGGTGAGATTTGAACTGCCACATTGCAGGCAGCCGGCACTCAGCAGAAGTAGCTTGCAGTACTGCACTCTAACCACTGCGGCACCGTTGTGGGGATTCCAACACTGGAGGCTTTTGAGAAGAGGTTGGACAACCTTTTGTCTGAAGTGGTGTCAGGTTTCCTGATTGAGCACTGGGATGGACTAGAAGACCTTCCAACTCTGTTAATTGCTTTTAATCTGATGCTTTTAACGCTAGGTATAAACTATCCAGAGTCACTCTGTATTATGGGAAAGCAAAGGTAAAAACAGGACTGTTGCAAAAGCTCAGCTCAGAGGTATGGGATGGGGGCAGAAACAGGCTCAGAATCCCCCCAATTATGCCTGGCATTGATTGAACAGGAAAATTACTTTGACAGGCTTTCATTACCCTGCTAGCAGTAAAGACCCGTCTAGAAATAGCTTATCTCTAAGTAGCCTTCTTGTAGTCCTTTGATACTCTACGACTGAGAGAACATAGAACTTAGAAACATTCTATAAGTATGTGAGAAAATATGAAAAAGTGATATTTTAAAAAACAGAAGTCATATGTCACAAGAAATAATTCCCATTTAGGGAAATTAAACATCTTCAAATACTATAACTATCTTCTTATATATAATTTTTTATTATATTATATTATTTTTTTTGTGTGTGTGTGCGTGCGTGCTTTTCTTCTGTCAGAGCACCTGGTCTATCCAAATATGGGAGGGATCATACTGCTTCCCTTTCGCCTTTCATCCCTATTGCAGAAGGCTTCCAGGCAGTCGCTTTCACGACAAACTATTTTGAGTTACATTTTTGCTGATGAAGAAATGAAGGGAGACTATAGTATAGAAAGGGAAGCAATATGCGCCCTTCCATATTTGGGTAGACCAGGTGCTCTGACAGAAGAAAAAAAGCATTTAATCTCTCCCCTGGCTCAGCAAATAAAGGGAGAACTTGTGGCTTAGAGGTTAATACAACTGTCTAATATGTAAGCAGTCCAAGTTCGAATCCCAACAAGGGTATCGCTAGCTGATGAATAAATAGCTGATGAGCTAAATAGCTTGAAATAGATCTATACTAGTTTCCCTTCATTTCTTTATACACAAAACTCTATCATCTATCTATCTATCTATCTATCTATCTATCTATCTATCTATCTATCTATCTATCTATCATCCATCCATCCATCCATCCATCCATCATCCATCCATCCATCCATCCATCCATCCATCCATCCATCCATCCATCCATCCATCCATCATAACTCTGGAATGCCTAAAGCAATAACAACCAAACTTGGTACACAGATGACTTAACTCTCTGGAAAGTAATACTGTGGGGGTAAGACACTCCTAACGCCCCCCAAGGTTTGTTAAGATGCAGCGTGTTGTACCTTTCAGTGATTTCTACTGTATTGCTGTAACTCTGGAGCACCTTGAGCAATTTCAAGCAAACGGTACACAGATGACTTTTTCTCTCTGGAGAAAAATATTGTGGGGGTAAGACACCCCTAACACCCCTTGAAGTGTGTGTTCTGTTAAGATGCAGCCTGTTGTGCCTTTCAATGGCTTCTACTGTACTGCCATAAAATGGCTTCTACTGTACAGCATAATGGATTTGCCATGGCAACGGCTTCACAGTACTCCACAGGGGGGTTCCCTCTGGTAAGGGGAAATATCCAACATTAGAAATTACATTTGGTCCGGACAAATGAATAAATAAATAAATAAATAAATAAATAAATAAATAAATATTTGTGCAACACCAGGTTATCACCTAGTGATACAATAAAGTGGGATGATGGGTGGTGACAAGGGTGATGGATCAACAGTTTTCCTGTTGAGCTCTGTCAATGCAATTTATTTGGTTTAAATAGCCTTATGATATTTTATTTGGTTTAAATGGCTTAGCTAAACATAAGGTGAGATGTTTTGCATGTTCCACAACTAGGACTGGAATTTCTGCCACTAAGCAAATTGGTCATATAGCACATAAAGCTCGGTGACAGCAATCTTGGCATTCCCTATTGCCAAATTCCATGAATTGTTAGACAAGGACCCACCCCAATCCAAGCCATTCTGGGCTTGATCCTCCCAGGCTGAATTACTACTGTGGACTGTACTCTAAATGCTGCTACCAAATTACTTCAGACCCTAGTAATATTTTAAGTTGCAAATATCAATGCAATTATTGTACATTGTAGATCTTTATAGATTTGTTAGGCATTTGGGTGGATCATGCAGGTGTTTTTTGTTAAATGCAGAGGGGCGCATCAGGATTGTGTTTGATCTTAAGGGGATGGGGTGGGCGTGGCCAGCACAATGTCACTTGTGTTGGTGCTTGTGGTGGCCTGAGCGCTCTGCCAGCAACCCTCTGCCAGTTAAAAGGAAGCTCGGGAGGGCCGTGTGCGTATTTCACTGTTTCCAGGGCAGCCCCATGGGGGCCAGATCTAAGCACTTTGAGGGTGGATCCGGCCCATGGGCCGTGAGTTTGATACCTCTGGTTTAGGGAGTATGTAAAACAGTAAAAATCTATGGTTTTTGTTGGATTGGTTTCTTGCACTTTACCATCCATGTTCTTGTGTCCTATTGATGTTTAATGTCAGGATACATTTTCATGTAAATTTATAGAACTTGGGGCTGCGGGTTTCAATTTTCTTATATTTAGTATCATTTTTTGCAGCTGTAAAACTGACATACGCACAAATTCAGCTCAGAGCAATACAAGCGTTTTAAAGACAACCACAAAACCTTTTACAAAATAAAAAGCAAAAAAGTCCTCTATTACTTTAACCTCTTTGCACAAGAGTGAAAGTCTTTGCCTAGTGCTAGTTATGGCCTATTCTAAAAAATATAACTAAATGAAACTATTAAGAAATCTACAAAAAAGAAATGACTGAAAAAGATTGCACCCTTTGGCACAAAAAGATGTTCTTTTTTAGAGCACACATGACTTCAGTTCAACCCAGTAGAAAATTAGTAAGTATACAGTATGTGTCGTATGCTGATACCCCACATACTTTCACATACAGCCATCTGTTTTCTTGTTTTTTTCACAACTGTTTCTTTTGCAATCGCTATCCTCCGTGAAAATAGCATGCTGAACTTCACACCATTTTAAAGCTATAATTGTAAAAACAAATGGGCAAATTCCATCTTGCTTTCCTTGAAGCTACAGAAATGAACAAATCAGCGTTAATGCCTCAGGTGCTGCGTCTGTGTCACCATCGCTGACAGGATCCAAGCAGGCTTCAGGAGATAGCATTTGACTTTATGGCACTCTACATGCATTTACAATGTTACAGGAATTTTAAAACTGACATGCTGAAGAATGTTTATAAATCATTAATAAAAATGCCTCTTTAATACCATGCATTGTTTGAGAGACGTAAGGAAGCACATCCCTAAATGGTTTTCTTTCTGACTAATGTAATTTATACAAAAAAAAATTGTCCCCACTGTGTACAAGTATAACCAAGGATAGATAAAGAGCATCATCTCAGCACATTACTACCTGATCCAATCACTTGGGAAATCCTAATGTACAGCACATCCTATTTCCATGTTACACATAACACATTTGTCTAAAATTACTCAACAGATTTTGACATTGCAACGTAGAGCTTTCAACTGTCATCTCCCAAGCAGGAAATCCACGTAAGAGCAACAAGGATCTTAAGGATTTATTTTATCCCAGACCTATGACAACAAAGATAACACACGAAGAACCAACGTTTACATTCTCACTTCCCTACATCCACTCTCTATTTTGACATTTTTATTTTATGTACCTTGATTTCTATAATTTCTTCAGAGTAGAAACTGAAATACAGGAAATTCATCGTGCAAAATGAAATTGTTATTTGGCCCAATTCTTATTTATTCTAGTAGTTGGAGTTCTATTTCTTCAGTAGTCACATCAAAGCAATTCATCCTTTTACTACTCAATTGCACTCCAAATCACCTTCATTTATTTACAGTACTGTTTACTGTTTACTAAATTTATAGGCCGCTCAATCCCGGAGGACTCCGGGTGGCTTACAGAAATAAAAATTAAGAAAAAAATTAAAAACAAATAAAACAAATAACACAGCAGATTAAAAGAGACACAACATGCACCCAGTCTAAGCTGGGCTGGACCTCAATCAAGAGGTCAACAGCCCCAGGCCTACTGGAATAGCCAGGTTTTAATAGCTTTTCGGAAGTCCATGAGAGTGGGTAGGGCCCGGATCTCTGGGGGTAGCTGATTCCATAGGGCCGGAGCGGCAACAGAGAAGGCCCTACTCCGAGGTGTTGCCAGCCGGCATTGTCTAGCTGATGGCACCTGGAGAAGGCCCATCCTGTGTGATCTTATCGGTCTTAGGGAGGTGTGTGGCAGAAGACGGTCTCGTAGATATCCGGATCCTAGGCCATGTAGGGCTTTAAAGGTAATAACCAGTACCTTGAATCGTGCTCGGAGACCAATAGGAAGTCAGTGCAGCTCGCGGAGGATAGGTGTAGTGTGGGTGTACCTTGGTACACCCAGTATCGCTCGCGTGGCTGCATTCTGGACTAATTGTAGTCTCCGAACACTTTTCAGGGGCAGCCCCATGTAGAGTATATATTTTACTAAAAGACTCTAGGCAACGCTTTAGAGCATGGATCTCAAACTCAATTTCATTGAGGGCCGCATCAGGATTGTGTTTGACCTCAGTGGGCTGGAGTGGGTGATGCTGGGGTGGACATGGCCAGATTGACATCATGTTGGGGGCACCTGTGGAGGCCCGAGTGCTCTGCCAGAGAAAATGGTCTCCTGAGCTCCGTTTTTGGCTGCAACGGCCCCCTGCAACCCTCTTCCAGGGAAAATGGAGTGCATGCGGCCCTCCTGAGCTGTTTTTGCCGGCAGAGGCACCATACGTCAGTCCTTCACTGTTTCCAGGGTGGTCCTGTGGGCCAGATTTAAGTACCTCATGGGCCAGATCTGATCCCTGGCCTTTGAGTTTGACACCCCTGCTTTAGAGGAAATAGCTACTTGTAACATGGATGCACTGGGGTAATCTTCCCAAAACGACAACTATGTTGACCCCATCATGTCCATTAGCAGTCTGGCCAAGGATCCTTGGAATTATGGCACCAGACTGGGATATTTAACAAAAGACAAAAAGCTTCTATGGTAAAATAACCCCCAAAGGAAATGAACTTTTCCCATAAAAAGGCTTATCTCGTAAACATAAAAAGAAAGACAACCCCACTAAAGAACTCCTTTTACATATTCTTTTCACAAAACAAAATTCCTTGGGCCATATAAACAGGCCTTAACCTAAGCTTGTAGTGATGAAAGGTGTCTATTTTATATATGACTGTAATGAAGAATACACTGCTGAAGACATCTGTCAAAGGAAAAGTTAAAACACAGTCTAATTTGATTTGACTTCTCAGTTTGATATTACTGTCAGGCAATAAGTACTAAAAACTTGCAACTGCACTGTTTTATGGTGCACAAAATTTTCAATGGTTTAAAGCAGCTATCTATTGCGTGTGTGTGTGTGTGTTTGTGTGTGTGTGTGTGTGTGTGTGTGTAAAAGCATCAAAAACTGCACAGGGTATGGAAGTGTTAATGCTATACACACATTAAGCCTAGCAGAGGCTTAACACATTTGTTTCAGTTCTTATTTTGTCAGATGCACAAACCAACAAACAAAAAGAATTGATGCCAAAAACCAGCATTTTGCAGTTGAATTTCAGAAGTGTGATCTCTGGGTAGAGGGTGAGATTTCAGCTGCAAATGCAAATATAGGCCTAAATTTGCTAGTAGGCTCTGGGTTGCCTATTCAACCCATCTCTATACACAACAAAGGGCAAGCAAAAAGGAGCCATTTGGTGATCACTTCATCTTACTCTGATAGTTTCTGAATGTGGAACTACAATATGCTGTATTAGCATCCAATGCAGAGAACCAAATTCCTAATTTAAAAGACAAAAAATATGCAGTGCCTTGATACAGTACTTCCTTGTGTTTCTGGATAGGTAGCACTGGTACGGTGAAACAAAATAAATATTTAGAAAAAGGAAACAGAAATGTCTGCCTACTATTTTACCATTTGGTTAAAAAAAACTTGCACTAATTTTTATGAGATAGAGCACTTTCCTGAAATAGATATTTTTATTTTGGACATTATTAGAGGCTCCAAAGACCTGGAAGCATAAGCAATGAAAGGACTACGAGAGTCAGTGGCATTTACTCATTTGCTTTTTTTTTTAGAGCATCTCTGAAAAGAATTAATTGGCTTATTTGCCATTGAAGTAATTGTCATAGTAGTACATCTACTAGAGCCGTGATGGCGAACCTATGGCATGTGTGCCAGAAGTGGCACACAGAGCCCTCTCTTGGGCACTTGTGCCGTCAACAGCTGGTGTTCTGGTTTCTGGCTGGTCTTTGAAGATGCTGGAGCACCAGAAAACAGCCTGAAAACAGCCCAAAAACCAGCCTAAAAACAGCCTGAAAGTGGCCCAGAAAAACCACATGAAAACAGGCATGTGTGCACCAGCCAGTTGGTCTTTGGGTTTCCAGCACTTCAGGCACGTGCGAAGACTAGCTGGCCAGCGCGCATGCACATGCTGGAAAACCGAAGACCTGTGTGCGTACTGGCCAGCTGATCTTTGGGTTTCCAATGCTCCGGCACCCATACATGCACACACCTTCTGGTTTGGGTCCTTGGTGCCAAAAAGGTTCGCCATCACTGGTATAGAGTGAATCCTTTTGTTGCTGCTATATTGATTGGGTATGAATTGCAGATAAAAGAATTATAGGGCCTTTTCTATATTACAAATTAAGCATGTTACAGGTGCTACCATCTGTATTGAAACAGTTTCCAGTAAAATACGTATGTGCTGCAAACATTTGAGTCAAAGTAATGATGAATAGGCATCAAAGAATATCTGGAGGTGCTGAACCTGTGTGGGAGTTGAAAATGACTGCATTTGTAAACAATCAGAATAATCTCACTTTTAGTTTGGGTATCTTAAGAAGAAACATAAAATAGTTCCAAAAGTTTCTTTCCATTATACTAGTCTGTAGTAGAACATTTATGAGAGTGTCTCAAACCCTATTAACAGATGACCTGAAAGAGTATTTGTCATTTGATAGTAGCCTTAAAGCAAAGATGACCAGCATTTCTGCCTAGAGAGAAATGCATTTCCTCAGGCGTAGCTGGCAGTCGGCATAGTGGGCTCAGCTGAAGCAGGCTCGGTCACATTAAGTGTCCTTGATTTTTGTCTCTGACAGTCACTTGTTCTCCCCTCCAGGTAGCAGAAATGCGCTGAAGGCAGAGGACATTAGAAGTCTCTCACTAGTATCCTGTATTTTTGGGACGGAGGAGGGGGAATGTCGATATTATGTTGAGGGCTGCATGAAATTAGCCTGAAGCCACATGATGGATGATACATGTAAGGTAACCCATTCATCAATTCAGTATAAACAATGCTAGGTTGGAATAAGCATTTATGAGAAATCTAGGGCAACTAAGCTTGTTTAGGTCAGACTACAGATGAACACATGCAAACAATTTTTGTTTGAATGCTTTCCTTTCGTTATGAAAGCAATATAAGTTAAACAGTAACGTTTGTCATAAAAGCAAAAGATTTACCTTACAATAAAATGAAACACATGTGCATGGTAAATAATAAGGGAAACAGGGAAAACAAGAAGCATCTTCTGGAAACATCAGCAACATTCACTTTCTTTATGGTGAAATTCATTCCACATCTTGTGCCTTCATATTATATTTTTCCCTGCTGACACCAGCCACCAATACAACGTATGTAGTGATAATGACATAAATATTGTAGACATTAAAAAGAGGGAAAGTATATAGAAATGCACATTTCTATATTATACATAATTCTGGGAAAGGCCACAGGGTGAAGATATTATGAAGGCAAAGCTGTTAATCTGGGATTCAAAGCTATTTCTTTCGGAAAAATCTTTCTGAGGGAAGGAGATGATTCAGTCTCACGGACAATAAATCTTGAAAAAAGAGACAGAAAGAAATCTGTTTTTCTCTTTTGCTTTATAACTAATAGTAGATGAAGCATGCTCTCTAAAAAAAAAAACAGTACTGAAGGGCTTATTTTCAGAATTTCTGTGTGGAGGCCTATGTCTCTTGCCTATAGGGAAATTCTGCAACAATAACTTTGAATCTCCATTTATCTGCAAGTCTGTCAGAGAACTCAGGGAAAACAAAGAGAAAGCACATTATCCAAAGTTGTTTATCTTAAGAATGGAAGGACTCAAAGGGCACTTTGCTCCCTTCCTCTCCATATTGGTCAATTGAATTTTAACTGAATTTTAAATGCATGGTCCTTGTTTTAATGCTTTATATCAGGGGTTTCAAACTTGATTTCATTGAGGGCCATATCAAGCTTATGTTTAATCTTGGGGACAGGGGTGGGGGTGACCAGAGTATGGCCAGCTTGATGTCAGTCATGTTGGGGATGCCTGTGGTGGCCTGAGCACTTTGCCAGTGAAAACGGGCTCCCAAGCTCCATATTTGGCTGCGAAGGCCTCCTGCAACCTTCTGCCAGCAAAAATGGAGCTCCGGAGGGCCACCTGTGGCTCTTGTGAGCTCTGTTTTCAGCTGTGATGGCTTCCTGCAACCCTCTGCCAGTGAAAACAGAGCAGAGAAAATATCCATTTTCGCTGGCAGAGGCACTATGGGCCAGTCCTTTGCTGTTTCCAGGGAAGCCCCGTGGGCCAGATCTAAGCACCCCAAGGGCCAAATCCAGCCCCCGTGCCTTGAGTTTGACACCCCTCCTTTACATGGTATTTACATGACCACCTAAAGTTGTCTTGATGAGATGGGTGGCATAGAAGTTTAACAAACAAACAACAAAGTCAGTTGGTCACTTAGTCAGTAATTTACAGTGCTCATGGTTTCACAGAATTCACATCCAATTGGTAAAAAAGTAGCGCTGCCGGTAGATTTAAGTGTTGTTTTAGGTATCATGTAAAATATGAGTTGGGTGTATAGTATTCTGCTTCCTTTACATAAATTTATATAATATGGGATTGAAGTTTAACAAATAACCTGAATAAACTTTCCAAGTATTTGTTATGAAACATTCGTTACCAACATTTAAAGACATTTGCCTTAAATTCAAAAATGCTATCTTAGGTCTCTGTAATGTAGTAGTATTTCGTTAGCAATGAATTAAAACATGAATCATACAGAAATACGCTGGACATGCCCACACAGAGTTTAGCGAAGGGAAAAACTCATAATATATTACGTGATGATGCTATTATAACATAAGTTTGACATCCCTGTTCTAGATGCTTTAAAATCCCTAAAAACTATGCTGCTACAGATGAAGTGGTTCTTTGATGCTTCCTTCAATATTTTATAAATGGATCCGTATTTTTTACCTACACTTTAAATCTATTTCTCATCATTCCATAAGTACCCAGAATGTTACCTGGTTGATCTCCTGGGTTCCACCACAAAACCGCGGTAGACTAAAGTGCGCTCGATGAAAGCGCGTATGTGACGTCATCACAGCGCGACGAAAACAGCACGCTGTGAGCGGTAAAGTTAAAATTAACGCGTAAATCTAAACCTAACCCCCCAAACCTAACCCTAACCCTTAACCTAACCCTAAACCTAACCCTTAACCTAACGCTAAACCTAACGCTAACCCTTAACCTAACCCTAAACCTAACCCTAACGCTTAACATAACCCTAAACCTAACCCTAACTCTTAACCTAACCCTAACCCTTACCTTTACGTGAATCGGCTTGCTTTAAAAGCGCTTTTTAAAGCACCCTTTTTTCTCCGCGGTCGTATTTGTCGCGCTGCTGATGACGTCAGGTATGCGCTTTAATCGGGCGCGCTTTAGTGGACTGTGGTTTTGTCGTGCCACGGATCTCCTGAGGCATATTAACATACGGATTTTAGCTCAAAATGAGCAAAAAGACATTGTTTCAAATTCCACACTGAGTTATGCCCACTGAAAAAAAATGGGATGGTCTTTGTTTCAAGTAGGCAAAAATGGGGTGGCCCCATAATTCTACTTGGGCAGTTAGTAGATATACCGTATTTTTCAGAGTATAAGACACACCTTTTTCCCTCAAAAGAGAGGCTGAAAATTTGGGTGTGTCTTATACATTGAATTCAGCATTTTTTGCCTCCTGAAACCCTGCCCCCTTCACCAAAATGGACATGCAGAGCCTGTAGAAGGCTTTCAGAGAGCACCTGGGGGCTGGGG
The DNA here is from genome assembly GCF_009769535.1 of Thamnophis elegans. Lineage (NCBI taxonomy): Eukaryota > Metazoa > Chordata > Lepidosauria > Squamata > Natricidae > Thamnophis > Thamnophis elegans. The sequence goes on along the minus strand of NC_045549.1, from coordinate 30,446,477 downwards.
AGGGCAGATATGAGCAAAAATGTTTTTAGATCAATTTTGCCCACCCCTACAGCCTCCAGGAGCACTCTATAAGCTTCCTAATGCCCCTTTTTTGACAAAAAATGAAAAACGGACCGTTTTTTGCTCATTTTTGCCCTTCCCCCCAGAAACACTCTACAAGCCTCCTAAGGGCTATTCATGCCCTTTAAAAAAACAACAACCCTGGCCCTTTTCCCAAAAAAGGGCTGTTTTGGGGAGGTGCAAAAACTGCAGAGTGCAAAAACTTTTTTTTTTAAATTTGCCTCTTCAAAACCTTGGTGTGTCTTATACTCCAGTGCGTCTTACACCCCAAAAATATGGGTAATGATATTAAGGCAGTGCACGGATCACTATAGTCTGCAAAAACATAAGATAAAAGAATTTCAAGTCACAAATAAAATGGGATTTCTCCACGGGAGACCTGCCAACAAACTATTATATATAAGGCGTTTTAAAAATGATAAATCAACTTTGTTTTCTACAGGGAGGAAGACAAAAAGATCTCCTGTGTCATTATCATTTTACATCTAGGGATAGGATTTTTAAAGATATATATTTATAAAGAAGTATGAACTTGCTGTCACTGGAAATCTGCAATGTCTGATCCAATTGTACACATTTAGAAAGACATGTTACAAAATAAATAATTGGACAGCTGCAACTCTGAAATGACAATGGATATTTATCGATCCCTTTTTGCAGACTGAAATGGAGAAATGTAAACTTCAAGTGAATGTGATCTCTTGGGTGAGACTTTAGCTCAACGTAGTAAGCAATTGTTGTCTTCTGATGCACATTTTAGTATTACTGCAGGCAGGTTTTCTAACTATTCATTCAAAATTTGCTACAGTAGAGGACAAAGTGAAAATTCTAGAAAATGCTTTATTACTCACTTTCCTGCCAAAATAAAAAGCTTTAATTTGGAAATATTATATTTTAGATGAAATTATTATTGTAACTTAAATTTCATTCTCTGTATTTATATAAATATTCAGTCTCCTGTGAAACTGATTTTCTTGACTCTGAAATTGCTTCTCAGTCTGTTCAATTGAATGTAGATCGTTGCTATTGCAGAGTAAGAGCACTCAAACTCTTAAAGGCACAATGACTATATATGTATACTTTTTGGTTCTATTTCTTTAAAAAATCGAGGAAGTTATATGTTAAAATTAAATATGTATATTGAAAAGGAATTATAAATACCATCAACATAAAATGGAGCTCGCTCAGAAGCTGAAATACACGAAGCAAATGAGATGGAGAGTATGAAGCAGAGGAGAGGGGTAAGGGAAGAAGAGTGGGATAGGAGAGAGGGTGGGGGGGGAGAGGAGGAGAAAAAGGAGGAGTGGAAAGGGGAGAGAGGAGAAGGCAAGAGGAAGGGGAAGTAGAGAATAGCAATAGCAATAGCAGTTAGACATATACTGCTTCATAGGGCTTTCAGCCCTCTCTAAGTGGTTTACAGAATCAGCATATCTGGGTTCTCATTTTACCCACCTCCGAAGGATGGAAGGCTGAGTCAACCCTGAGCCGGTGAGATTTGAACAGCCGAACTGCAGATAACAGTCAGCTGAAGTAGCCTGCAGTGCTGCATTTAACCACTGTGCCAGGATGACAGATGGAAGAAAGGAGGTAGGGAGGGGGAGGAGAGGGAGAAGAAAGTGATAGATAAGGTGCAAATATGGTGTATGGAGAGAAGAAGAACCAATAATTGTTTTTGGGAGATGAATTGATGTGAACATTTAATAATACAATATGTAACAGTGGTAACAGTGTACATGTGATTATATGTTATGAAAATGAAAAAATAAAAACTTTAAATGATAAAAAAGCACTCAAACTAAAGATAAAACCACTTCTCTTGGGACAAGTTGTTATCTGAAAGCAACTATGAACCAGTCTTTAATACTGCAACCAATTGTACTGAGTCTCAATATTCTACCCTGTCATATTTTGGATAATTACAGCCAACTGTGGAATATCCATTTTTTTAAAAGTTTGCTACTACACTTACGACATTAATATTGTCCAAAGCCATAGTTTGAATTGATTACACACTCAGGTCAGTCTTCATATAAATATATATCTGAAATGAGCTGTGGCTTTTCTTCTTTTTAGGGAAAGAGCAAGGAAGGGATGATTGTAATAGAAATTTGCATCCCATAATGTAGTTAGCATAGCTATTGAACAACATAGAAGAGAAAGAGACAAATTTCAAATTTGAAAAAAAAAATAGGTGACAAAATATTTTTGTACCAATCTTAGATTTTTTTTTTTTTAAAAAAGAGCTGGAATATTCAGAATAGATAGAAAGGAAAAGAAAAAGGATGGAATGGAATGGGATGGAATGGAATAGAATAGTTCTTTATTGACCAAATGGGATTGGACACACAAGGAATTTGTCTCCGGTGCATAATCTCTCAGTGTACACACAAACAGTAAAGTAATATAATCATAACAATGATACCAATAAGAGGGGATAGTAGAGAAGATCAGAAGGATGATATTATTATATTACATAATAATACAGCCATACTACATGGGTAAATATCCTTAGACATAAGACAGTATCTTGGGAATTAGGTATTTAGCAGAGTGATGGCACGAAGAATAAAACTGTGTATAAATTATTTTTTAAATTAGGACATAGGGCACAATACTGATCACTGATTATTACTTAATTAATGTTTGGGAGATTGAAGCAATAGGTTATTAAAGTTCTTGCTGACAATTTAAATACTGAAGATACTTATTGTAAGTTAGGAGACACATGTTCATTTATGACACACATTTTAAATTGCTCCATCGTCCAAATTGATGCCATGATTACTGAGAACTATCAGCATTTAAAAAGGCTTAAAATGCATTTCAATAGTTTAAGTAGACAGGCAGACTGTAGCAGACTGAATGTGTGTTAAATAAATAAAAGAGTATACTTAGAAATCCAATGGCAAAAAAACCCCCAGAGAATTGTACTGATGTCTTTGCTAGAAACCACTGGAGGTGCTGATCCTGCCTGGCTCATCCCAAAATAAGTCGGAAGATTTGGCATTGTTTCCAAGCAAATAGGAAGGAAACATGGGGATAGAGGATAAAGGAAAACTCTCCTGGTCAAATTTTGTCACTGTGTTCAGCAATGGCCTAAAACTGACCTTCCTGAAAATATATGATTCTTTAATAATTTAATAATATTTTTCTGATCATAAGTATCCAGCTTTACAAACAGGAAATAAGACTCTTTAAATAGCACAGGGCTAAACCTCCCTTAATTTCTGGTGAATTTTCTATATTTTTTGTGAATTGACAACTTGTAGCTGGCACTATTTGTTCTAAAAATCTCCTTTAAGTTGAGCTTGACTTGATAGTTTCATGTTCAGATAGTATTCTTAGCAACAAGCCCAATTACCTTCATCCAGGATGCGGCTTTGACTTGTCAATGTAGCTGACAGTCTCCTATTTAAAGACTAGCCAGTCTCAACTCCATTTAGTTTTCCAACCCAGACGAAGTCTGCCAGATGCTATTACTATTTATGGCCTCTATAATGCATGTTGCTAACTCATTCAAAGGGAGAGGATTGCTCCAGTATTATTTTAGAAAAGCCGACCTGATTGTTATGGCACTTCTTCTTCTAGGCCTCCTTTCTTCTTCCGAATTAACTCTAGGGAATAACATCATGTTGGACTTTCCAGACAGATTATGTGAAACCATAGCTCAATGTCATTCCCAATAGCCAAGCTTATAATTAAAGGTCAAATAGTCACTTCATCTGCAATCAATCAATAGAAGAAGTTCTAATATCAAGAACCAATCAATCAATGGCAAATATACTAATAAAAGCCATGAATCAAATGCCTGTATTTCATGTATTGCATGTAAGGTGCATGTACTGTATGTTACAAAAAGTGGAAAGCAAAGCAAAATGAGAATAAATAAGATGGGGGAATCTCAGGAGTGGTACAACATTTATCTTCATTATTAGCGCTTATATCTCTAATTATGTAATAAAATTAAATAACAAATAAAAGTGATATCACAGGCAGCAGTTAGACAACCTCATAAAAATCCATAGACTATTTCTGTTAATGATATCAATCAAAATGGAATAAATAGATCAAATACACTAGTTTCCTGTGGACCTGATACTCTCCAGACATTTTCAGAATTCGATTTCATAGTTGTCTGGAAATTCTGGGAGCTGAAGTCCCAAAACTTTATACCCCAGTATGGCAGGCAGAAAATTGAAGAAGATTGAACAATGTAAGAACTTCTGTAAAGGTTAAGCATGAAAAAGGAGAAGGGTAGAAACAGTTCTTGAGTCTAACACATTCAGTCCTTTGTGTCCTGAGCTCACATAGCTATAAAGTACAAATAAAATACTGCCTCCCACACCCCCAATCCACCAACATATGGGAGGGAACTGTGTTTGTCTCCATATGAAGCAAGAACTTTTCCATGGATCCAAGCAGAGGAAGTGGCAGATGGCCTCTTGAGCATTTTGCATATGGGAATTCATTGGTTTTAATACAGGGAAAGAGAACTGCCTTACAAGAGCCTTCTCTTGCTCCTCTTATTACCACTTCTAAAGCTTCAAAGCTGTCACTTTTCCTCCTCCTTTGCTGGTGCTGTGCTACAATCTCCAGGGAACTGAAACATGGCACCCTGCGGAGGCTTCACATGCCAGAATGTTAAAAATCAGTTTAAACTCCAAGTGAAAGAGCTTTTGTGGCAGGAAGCCCCTAAGTGCTCTTGTTTGCTTAGTGATGGTAGAGTTTTGAAGGCAGATAAAAACCTCTTCACAGAGAACTTAAAAGAAAGCGCTGAAGTTCACAGAGGACCTTAAATATTCAGATACAGGTATTAAATGGGATCGTGCTTGCATCTCCCCAAACCTGCTTGGGTAAATTATAATGGAGTATCTCAATATAAAAGAAAGACAGCATTCTAATTTCACTGGGATGAAATCTTCCGATCAGATTACAGATGTACTTCTATTATTCAAGAAAAATTTGGCTCGACACAAAAACTTCATTATAATGTCAGCCACCAAAAAAAAAAAAAAAGGTTTCCTTGCTTGGTAATCTTTTGCTTTATTCAGGGTCAGATTTTATGGGAAAAGAGAAGAAGGTAGCTTATATGCAATTCTCCCAGCACTTTTCTGGCATTTTATTATGATATGAAATTTTAGGAAATACACCCCATCATTAGAGACATCTACATTTAAAAGCAAAGAACTTACCTATGCTTTCATAATCCACCCTAAAGTTTGAAGACATGGCCTGCAGGAAAGTCTGATCAAAAGTATCTCTTTTACTTACAGACAAATTTAGTTTAAAGTATCTCAGTGATTCATAATAGTTAGTCTTAAATTTTTTCAGATTCATATTGAAATCCAATATGCAAGTATTGGAGCTGATTTTGTTATTTTAACTCGTTCATAATTTTAATGAATTTCTCCTAGCCTTTCTATATAAAAATAAAATATTAAATTTATGAACAGGAAAAAGAATAAAAATGCCTTAAGCCAGCAACCTTATCACTAATAAATTGCAACTCCTTATTCTGTTGCTGAACCTAAAACCATACAGGTAGAATAAACAGACAGACAGACACTGATAGATTCAATTATATCATGGCATATCTGTTTCCACATGCAAATAGATATGACAAACATATATGAATTCTATTTCGTTCTTTGCTAATAATATAAATTACAAGACTTAAATGGAACATACAGCACTGCCCCCTCCTACAAAATTGCAGTTGTGTTTTAACTAAACTTTATATCTACAAGAATAAGTACAAGGGTGGAATTCTGAATGACTAGAAGATCAATGTTCTCAGAATACTAATTAGTAATTGAATGAATGCACAGTTCTGAAATTTCTCAAAATAAATACCCTGTTTTTAATGAAACCATTATTCCAGCAAATGTTTTTTTTATATAGCAAATACTTTGTGCATTACAGTTTTGAGCTATAATATTTTTGCTATTTAATTGTGTTGAAATTTCTCAAATAATAATAATTTGAAACAAATCAAACTGTATCAATACTGGATTACAGACATAGAATAAGAATATGAGAAACAAGGAAAAAGCAAAGAGCATTTTCCAAAGAAGGTACAGATTAATAGCACTGTAAACTAATTACTATACTAAACTCCCAAAGGAGAAAACCACATTGTCTTCCTCTTAGAAAACCTACATTTGCACCAGTGGTGGGTTCCTACCGATTCGGTCAAACTGGTAGTAGTTTGGCAGCCTGGGTTGCTGGAATTGGCAGCAACCCAGGCCTGCCACACCCGTGAACTGGTTCTCTTGGTGGCGCCATGTTTTTTGCTTTTGCGTATGCGCAGAGCAATTTTAGTTGTACTGTCCATGTGTGTGCAGTGCGCATGCAGTACGCCCCTGAGAAAACCGGCAGTAGTCTCTGCCAGAACCCACCCCATTTTTACACATTGCAGAAATTATACCAATATTAATGCTACACGTTTATATAAAGGTTTATATCTCACCAGATTTCTGAGTCAATAATAGTAGCATACATAAGCAGTTTTATAACAAAGTCCATGTAGGAGCAATGTAGTCAGACTGAATTTTTGAAAATAAATACTTACCTAAGGTTAGAGATTTGTGTGTGGAACAGAAAATAATAGCCACTGTGTCTGCTGGTGTAAAGCCAGAACTCTTTCTAGGAAAAAATGTGGGGAAAAAAAATTAAAAATTCCACCAAATGTTTGCTAACATTTATTTTTAGAGACATTCTTGTTTTCAATTTTAATTCAGCTTTGCCAACTTTATTACACTCCCATATGCTTAGCATTTGCATTTTCAGATTTAAGCCAGACATGCACAACTTCCGCTTGCTGACTTGAAGTCTGTTGGAAGAAGGTGGTTATAAAGGGACGTGGGAGGCATATGAGAGAGAAGAGAAGAGAGAGAGAGAGAGAGAGAGGGAGGGAGGGAGGGAGGGAGGGGCAGGCAGGCAGAGATGGAGATGAATGGATGGATGGATAGATAGATAGACAGATAGATAGAAAGATAGATGATAGATATAGAGATGGAGACAGGGAGTTGTATAAAAATAAAAAGAATTTCTTCGAGAGCCACCCTAGATTTTGTATACCAAGTCAAAAGTTGCAATCTGAAAATGAGCGTGGCCAAACTTTTTGGTAAAAGCTTTCAAGAATGAATTGTATCCCATTTTCTCACCCCACTAAATTGATCCAAGTTTTTGGTTCTATTCACTGTGGGCACACTTTAGAGACCAAAAATGTGGCATTGTGGGGAAAGGATCTCTACTTTAGCTAAATTATATGTATGCTGCTCCAGGCCTTTGTATGAGTGTGTGACCCCCCCCAGGGGCCTAAAGGCCACTTGAGCCTGGCCTAGTTTATCTCATTGCATCCTACATCAATCTGTTTTTCAGTTTGAAAAACAATACAAATGTATATCATCTAAAATTATTTTACGGATATTTAAATTAACAGAACAGTATATCACAATCACATTCTTTAAAAGTAAAAGGGAAATATATTTTGATTTTACTTGCAAGCGATCATTTTTATGTTTTACTAAAATAATACATTGGCAAAAAATGGCAATGGCTTTTCATTGGCTTGCCATAATACCAAATACATAAATTATTTTATATAAAGCCTAAATTTTATATTTCCCCATTTCTTCTTTTCAAAAAATATGTTGCCTTAGAACTAAAAACTGTATACATTCTTTGGCATTTTATTATGTCACACTAAATTGATTACCAAATTTGCTTTATTCTGATTGCTTATATCTTATTATTCTTTTTTTCCTTGCAGCAAATTCAAAGATGAAATTCTCTTACAAAATCATTTTCTTCAAAGAGAAGCCATTAATCTTAACCAAGCATATTAATTGATATTTTCAATCAGCAATAGACTGTAGAAATTAAAAGTATAGGAAAAAGGTGGAAAATATAATAACTTTTGAAAAGTCTTCATTGGATGCCTATTTTAAACTTAAAACAGTAAATGTAGTTTTAGAATTATACCATCCACCTGCTTTATCTTCTGGTTCTTCCTATTCTTTCAGTTCTGAGAGATGGAAATTTGAAGAATTTGCTGACTAACCTCTCACAAGAACAACAGCATTTATACCCAGGAGAATTTTAATTTCTGTAGGCTTAATCCAAACTAGGCAGGAAGCCAAATAAATTCACAATTTCTATATAAGCAGAACAATATTTCTACAATTCAATTTAAGGTTTGCCTAATATAATATTCACACTTCTATCTTGAACTTGTTTCATCCAATTAGCCTGCAGTCAGTTTTTCCATCTGGGTAAAACTGAATTGTGTCTTCTTACTATTCATTTTTTATTGGGAAATATGGTTTCTGCCCAATTATTGGTTTTCTTAGCTTCTTAATAATTATTTTTTCAAGCTGACATGCATCTCATGAAAAAGTCATGCAAGATTCCTTTCCTGATACAATATCAGTTTTTGATCAGGGCACAATTTTGCTGATATAGTCAAATCTGGGAAGGACTTAGGCAACCATAGAAAACAAGTGTTCCTTTGGTGTCTTCTCTGTAGGAATATCTTAAACATGATAGTTTTTAGAGTGATTCTTAGGTTATATGTTTCAGTGTTCCCTTGCTGTAGCAGCAATATATGCATAGATGCCGAACAGGAAATATAAAAATCTTAAAGCAAATGACTCAGTATATTTTTCTCTGCAACCTTATTCAGGAAATATCCGGTACAAAGCACATAAAAAACTATAACTGATACTACTCAGTTATATTCCTGGTATCCTCATATGTGTATGATTTTGTATGTCTAGGTCATTGCAACAGAGACCCTTATAGATAAAGCTTTGGGGAGCTGACTAGCGAATAACAGAAAGCAAACCCTGTATGTATGTATGTGTGTGTGTGTGTGTGTGTGTGTGTATTTATGTGTGTGTGTTCCAGCATTACTCTGGAACACCTCAAGCAATTTCAACCAAACTTGGTACAGAGATGACTTACTCTCTGGAAACAAATACTGTGAGGGTAAAACACATCTAACACCCCTCGGGGTGTGTGTTCTGTTAAGATACAGCCTGTTGTGCCTTAAAATGGCTTCTACTGTACAGCGCAGTGGAGTCGCCATGGTAACGGCTTCACAGTACTCCACAAGGGGGCTCCCTTTTGTAAGAGTGAAAATCCAACATTAAAAATTATGTTTGGTCTGGACATTTTCAACAAGACTTTGATTATTTTTGAGGACAAATGTATGGCTTCTGGAGGCATAGGGAAAACATTTGTAACTTCAAATAGTCACTCATGTCCTCATCACCTCTAGACTGGTTTACTGTAACATGCTCTACGTGGGGCTGCCCCTGAAGAGTGTTCAAAAACTACAGTTGGTCCAGAACGCAGCCGCGCGAGCGATATGGGGTGTATCTAGGTACACCCATGTTACACCAATCCTCCACGAGCTGCACTGGCTCCCCATTGGTCTCCGGACGCGCTTCAAGGTGCTAGTCGTTACTTTTAAAGCCCTACATGGTTTAGGATCTGGCTACCTGAGAGATCGCCTCCTGCCACTCACCTCCCAACGACCAACAAGATCGCACAGGCTGGGCCTCCTCCGGGTGCCGTCAACCGGACAATGCCAGTTGACAGCTCCCTGGGGGAGGGCCTTCTCTGTTGCTGCGCCGGCCCTGTGGAACGATCTACCCGCAGAGATCCGGACCCTTACCACTCTCCCGGCCTTCTGTAAAGCTGTTAAGACCTGGTTGTTCTGGCAGGCCTGGGGCTGTTGATGGATATCCAGCCCCCACTTAGATGTAATGGATGATGTGAATTTTTAATATTGTATTTTTCTATTTTAAATTTAAACTGTTTCTGTCTTGCTGTGAGCCGCCCAGAGTCCCGATGGGAGTGGGCGGCATACAAATTTTAATAAACCTAAACCTAAACCTAAACTCATTTAATTGTCACCAAAAGCAGGGCTTTTCCTGTCTAATACAGGATTAGGATAAATAAATACCTGGGCAATGCTGGGTTATCAGCTAGTATTCAAAATAAATGCTTGCAAAAAAGGAAATTCTTCTGGAATAGCAGTTTGGAACTTATTCTGCTCATTTAGCAATAGTTTCAATAAGCCTTCTAGCTCAGCTATGGACATATAAGCAGCTCCATACCTGTGTTAGTCTATGACTCCCTTTCTTCTTCCGTAATGAGGCTTTCCAACCTGAGGAACCAATTCTCTTTCTGCCGGGCAATGAGTTGGGCAATGAGCCACCTCAAAACCTGGCAGAGATAAGAATTTGTTTGCACAGGTCTAATAAGGCCATCCAACAGGTGCTAATTCTGTAGGTTTCTCTTTGCTGTCCTCTGGAATCTGCCAGCTCTCATAACCCTTTCCACCCTGATCACCACATTTGATCCTTCATTACAGCTTTATGCTCAGCAGACTTTGTAAACACTCATACTCTGCAGCTGCAGTTTATTCAGAAGGAGGCCGGTGTTGAAAATCACCGATGGCAGTTTCAGTGTGCTTGCCAATTTGCAAAACTGCACAAAAATAGCTTCTTTTATTTTGAGGCGTTACCAAAAATGTTTTTAAAAAAGCTTTGCAAGAAACCATAGAAAAAAAATACATCAATCACTTGAATGATTTGCATGGGAACTTAATTCACTGTTGCCTTTATTTATCACACATTAATAAGCAAATGTATGAAATATAGTCCTTTCCTTTATTTTTTGCTTTCCTCTCAGGTGCTCCTCAGGAAAAGGATCAAACTGAGCACGAGGTGATTGAAAAGTCTAATTCTTGCTACAAAATAGAAATTCATTTTCAATTTTTTGATAGCATTGTTATGCTTCAATATTTGCAATGTTTGATTTGTTTGCATTGGTTGTAACCGCACTGATCTTCTATAAAAACAGGTCATAATACTTATTGGGATAGTCTTTCACATTCATCAACTTTTTCTTCACATTTCTTCTCATTAGAAAAAGGAGAACCTTCTGCAAAAGGATTCTTTTCAATACTTTGGATAATTGTAAGACTTTATAGTCAAAACAAAACATGCTTTCTACTGAATACAATATCCCATGTTTTAAATATGTATCTCTAATATTTGCACTTGTACAAATATGAGGTTTTGGGCAGTCTTCAAGGATTTCCTCCTACCTTTGAAATAATAGAAAATACCTGGGTTTTAGATTTTGGCAGTGATTTGCTCTCCAAGCTTGTTTCAATTTAGTTTCTAAACGTTTCGTTACCAAATTAAGTAACATCATCAGCAGGATCTTCTTGTCCTATTCTCAGCTTATAAATGTTCTTTGTTTAGAGCTATATTTAAATTCTTAGCAGCTGATTGGTTCTCTTATTGATTGGTCGTTCGAATAGTTTGATTTCTTACATATTCATATGCTGGATCCAGATTGTTTCTTTGGTAGAATACTAGGCTTCAATAAATTCATGTGTGTGGCGAGTAATGATGTCACCTAGTCTGGTAACGAAACATTCAGAAACTAAATTGAAACAAGCTTGGAGATCAAACCACTGCCCAAATACATACATGTGGCATTATTTCAATATTTTCTGAATACGATTTTACAGAACTCTCTTCACAAAAATAGATGTTCTGTTGATTTATTACTTTTGACATTGATTTTAAATCCAGGGAGTTCAGGACCAGAAACACACATTTGATGGAAATTCAGAGCCTTCCCCTAAGATTACTGTTATGCCTTCTGAGACTGGCAATGGAACAAATTGAATGCTTTTCAACAGCTTCTTCACTGCATCTCTTTGCTTTTTTTTCTGCTGTGGCACTTGCTCATTTTGGAGTAGTAGTTATGTTGGCTCTTACTTAACCCTCTTTGAACTATTGGTTTCCTTCTCGGATGTATGATGTTCGTTGTTGTATGCTACTTATGGTAAAGACACAGAAATGAAAGTGTTCTTGAGAAACTTGCTTGTTCTCCTACTGTCCAAGTCAGCAGAGATAGTCGCTGGTCAATTTCATGGCAAGCTAGAAATGTAGCTGTTTTTCAGGAAGCACAGCATAAAGTCAATTTATTTTTATAATTGTTAAGACGATTGGAATAATTTTTATTAGGATGGGAAAGAAAGCAACTGTTGGACATTTTTGAGTTAAGGGGCTTACCATGACTGTCTCCTAGTGGTTATCAATCTTGAAAATTCACCACTTGAGCCCAGATACTTAGAATTGAAATACAGGACTATTGGTAATATGGTTGTTTAATACAACATTAACATAACACAGGAACATGAGATATTTCCTCTATGATCACCAATCACCTCCTCTCGACCCATAAGATCTCACAGATTAGGCCTCCTCCGAGTGCCATCTGCCAGCCAGTGCCGGCTGGCAACTACGCGGAGGAGAGCCTTTTCAGTAGCAGCTCCGACCCTCTGGAATGATCTCCCCGTGGAGATTCGTACCCTCACCACCCTTCAGACCTTCCGCACAGCCCTCAAGATCTGGCTATACCGCCAAGACCATAATCCGCCCCCACCCGAATGTTGTATGAATGTTGCTTGATTTTAATTATATATTGTGTTTTTATGTTATTGTATGTCTTCCCCTCCCATACAAGTTGTTAGCCGCCCTGAGTCCCCTCAGGGAAAAGGGCGGCCTATAAATAAACTCAACTACAACTACAACTACAACTATGATTAAACATATATAGCTTATTGATTTTTTTAAATTCATGGGTAGTTTTTAAATGATAATATGAATTAGGGTAATAGTTGTTGGAATATAACTATATAGAATAGCAGAAGCTATATATTAGGCAAAGAAATATCTGACTGGAAAATAGCTATTTAGGCAATCTATAGAGAATACACAAAATGACTGATAAGTAACTATAGAAACTGTTATGTTTTGGAATAACATTAAGATCTCCCTTTTTTTCAACAGTAGAAAACTATTTTTTGTTTTATAGTTGTTTTTACTCCTATTATTTTATTTTGTACTGTAGGGCAATACATATTTGATTTTATCTGGTTATAGATTTCAAATAAATGAACAATCTGGCTTTGACACATTGTCTTTTCTATTTTGGACAGATTATGCCAAAGCACTTAGAATCACAAAGAAAAAACAAAATTATCCTATACCCAGGTATTCTATCATATAGAAAAAAACATTACTGCTATTACTTACCTGGTAGAAAAGAAGAAAGTTAACATCATAAATCCCAGCTGAACTGAAAATACTGAAATGAAAATCAGTGTGATGTTAATATGCAATACATTGAAATGTGTGCTATAAGAATATCTCAATTTTCCCATATAAAAAGCTAATATTCTATAAAGTATTAATACTAATCTTCATTTTCCATATGGTTGCAAGTACACATATTAGATTCTGATATAATTCCACACCTCACTATATTATTTTTGTATTTGGAATTTAGTATTATCTATCTATCTATCTATCTATCTATCTATCTATCTATCTATCTATCTATCTATCTATCTATCTATCTATCTATCTATCATTTATCTATCCATTTATCTATCCATCCATCCAGTTAAAAGTACTAAATAGATGGCTATACTATTTCTAAACAGTTTTTTTTAATTGTTTTCTACAATATTGGTCTTTGACCAAAATAAACTTTGAATAGATTACTAAAGACATGCACATATATTGTTCAGTGTACAGTGATTCTGGCACCACTATAGAGAAACTCAGTACAGTATATATTTTCCAGATTACTTTGGTCCCCAATTCCTGGAATAAGAATAGACAACTCTTTGAAAAATGCCCAAAGCATAAATAGTACTTACTTATAAAAACTATTACGATCAGGCTAAATTTATCAAGATCAATATTTGGATTAGCGAAAGTATCACAGAATGTTGTATAGATGATCATCAAGAGTACACAACTGCTGATAGCACCAAATGGAGGCTTCTTTCTCTCAAGCCATTCCTTGATGTATCTTCGGACAATCTGAAATACAAGGAAAAGAACCAACAGGTTGCCTCTTTTCAATGCACACAGGGAGCTAAGTTGGATATCATAAAATGAATCTGACAGTGGAAAGTCATAAAGAGAACAGAATAAATTGGATGACAGCCACAGTGGATTTCAAAGCTTCCCTGCCACATAACACTTCTTCTGGGGAATTTAACATTTGTAGTGCAACTTCCATTGGGCATCCATAATGAGAATATATTTTCAAGTATGTTCAAATCTATCCTTAATCATGCCAAATGTTCTTTGCTAGCTGTCACTGAGACATACCCATTAAGTCTCCCCGAAGTTTATCTCCTATGCTAATACAAATGGATGTATATAATTATCATAATCCCTGTTGAATCCACAGACAATACCAAGTATAACTTTGGGAATCTTAAAAATCTGACATCCTCAGGAAATCCATGAGAGCAGATAATCAAAAGTGATCCATGGAACATTTAAATATTTAAATAGCTAGTAATGCACCAGAAGTTTTAATTAAATTATAACTCATGCTTGAAAAGCAAAAGTGCATGCATTTTGGGAGCTTAAATTATTCAGAGTATAAAGATCTAGATTTTCTGAATCAAAAAAACAAATTCCAATTGTATACTTCTGCAGTATCAGATTCACACAAGGTAAATAAATTGACAGTGTTTAATGTAATTGTTCACATTCAAGACTGGGAAAATAAAATAAATTTAGTTTTTCAATCAGTTTGAATGCTTGTTATAATAGCTAGTACAGAAAGCTTCTGTAAGTAGATTGATCATTGTGATGTATACCATATTTTAATATAATTAATCACAATGTCTGTCTCAAGTATTTGAATGGATAGTTACTTTTGAAATACAATTAAAAATAAATCCCAATTGGCAATGAAGAATGTTCACAAACAATATCACTCAGAATATCACCACCTAATTCCTGTGTGGAGGAAATCACAAGATATAAGATTTATCTATAGGATTTACACAGAGATAATTAAAGCTCTATATTAGCTTATTCCAGATATTGATCTTGTATCATCTCATATGTTGCAAAGAACACAACAGATCTAAATGAATTGATGAAAGCTGTGGTCTAAATTTTTAGGTAATCAAATTGCAGGACATCTCAGGATATGTTTAAACAGAGTATACTTGAGAAATAACATAGTATTTTCATGCTAAATGGACAGATCATATAACCTCCCTTTATAATATAATATTAATGTTAATTAACGAGAAAAAAATCAAATTATTTAATCTAAAGGAGAAAATCCTAAAATAAAACCAAACAATCTATCAGATTTTCATAAAGAATATCATCTGACTAATTTAGCTCAAATATCAAAGTAGTTTTACAGTTTGTTTGGCCAAAGCACTAAATAATTTCATTACAAATTGTATTAATTTGGATGAAGATGAATTTACTAAATGTAGATAAATAGAGATCCCATTAGAAGAATAAATTGAAAATGTGGAAGTCTTGCCCATTTCTTTCCATTTCATTGTTTTTATTAGTTATATCTCATCATTTTAGTGAAAAAATGTATAGGGAATGAAAGGACAAAGTTATATATTGTAAGGAAAGTTTGAGGATGTTTGTTTTCTAGTGTTAAACCTGTCTGTTTTAATTTAATAGAAATCTGATCCTTTTCCTGCTCTCAATATAATCTATTATTAAAAGGCATTTTAACAGATATGAAAAAATAATTTAAGATATCAGTGTTAACAAAAGAGTAAGCATAGAATCTCTAAACTTTTTTCTTGAATATAAGATTCTGACATGGGATGGGTTAAAATTACTGACAGTCACTGAAGATGGGGGATTGGAATAAGACTTGGATTTCCAAGCAAACATTCTCATTTTTTGGCCAAATTAAATAAAATTACATCAAAATAATTTAGAGATGATACATGAGTCAATTTAAACTGACATATATAACTAAAATATGTTATGGTCTGCTTAGAATAACTAAATCAGAAAGCTACAGTTTCTTCTGTGGTGGATATGGCCAAGGAACAGAAAATTATGAGGTTTGGTATTTAGAGATATGGGTAAAATTATCAGTCAGTAATCAAACTAGGTCCAAAATAAAATTTGTTAGGAAAATTCATTGAAAAAAACATAAAATTTAAAGAGTTTATTATTTATATGTTGATAACATCAAGAATGGTAAAAAAAAGTGTAAGTAGAGAATTTTATCTTTGGATGAATTATATAATAGGTTCTAGAGTCTATTGCAGCTGAAAAAAAAACTCATTTGATATATTTCAACCAAGATAATCCATATCTTTTTAAAAATAGAATAAGGCTTTCTATTTTTCATCAACTCAGAAAATCTATTGACAAAGAATTCTATGTTCTACTCACACACAGGCAGAGGTGGATTGCTATGCAACACTTCTGCGCATGTGCAGAAGCATCCAGGTGGGTGGGCGGCACTGTTCCCTCTAAGTTGCGCGGCTGCGTGGCCACGCACTTGTCAAGAAAATGCCGCGCAGCAGTTTCCAACTGCTGCGCAGTGTTTTCTAGCATGATAAATCCTCGGCCTTCCCCAAAATGAAACTGCCCAGCCGGGGTGAGCAATGAAGCCAAAATGATGCCATGCAATTCAGGACCAAGAGGAATTGACAAGCCTGGCAGGTAAAAATCCTCCCCCGCCGCCACCACTAGCAACCCCTGACCCAGTTCAAGCTTGTCAAGGAGTGGCTGTGCTGCCAAGCCAGTTCTGTCTTTCGGCAGGCCAAGCCAATCACCGCACGAGCAACTTAAAGGTGGTCATGAATAAAAGGCGGGAGCGTCTTGGGGGTAGATTCGGCCTCCGCAGAAGGAAATGTGTGATGGACGGGAGGGAGGCGGCGGTAGAGATGGAACTGCGGCGGTGGCGGCTCGTGCCTCAGTTCGGATGGGCGCATTGCATCCTTTTTGCTGTGTGGTCTGGCGGGTGCTGGGGCTCCTCCTGGTGGTTGCCTCCTCTTTCCCTGAGGGGACAGCGGAGCGCTTCAATCTCCCGGAACCTGCAGCCCCGTCGCTTATTGGCGTCTATCTGGGACTTGTTTTTGAAGCTCTGAGTGCGTAAGGCAGGCGGCGAGTCCGCGAATTGTTTTCCTGAAAGTAATCTCCACTTAACAGAGTGGAGCTTCCTTGTGATAACCGTGAACAGGACCACCAGCCCCAAAGGGCTGCTGGAAGCACATTAGAGCACATTGGATTTCAGAATTCCAAACGGTCTGTTGCACTTATCTATTGCAAAGTATAGGAGCGAAACACACACACACACACATTTAGTCTGGGATTGGATTTCTTTCTGGTTGATTCTGAAAGTGTAGGGTCATATACCTCTTTCCCTTATCTGTCAGGGGGAGGCTTTTGCTGACACTTGCATGCTGTCATTATGTATTTTCTTTTTAAATGCTTTGAATTAGTCTTCTGTTTTTTTACCAATGGCACAAGAGAAGAAAGGGATAATTTTCAGGAAATAGAAAACTAACCTACGGTATTGGTTCGCATCCTTTATAAATCTTTGTATTTTCCCGATGTTTAACTTTGACTATTCATTGAAAATAATAACAATCAATCATTTCCCCACCACAAATATTTAACATTTTTCTTCTAGTTCATGGTGCTACATTTTATGAACTACTTACAACTATTTTTTCTTTATTCCCCCATTATGCACCCATCAACATTCAATTGGACTTTTGTAATAGGATACTACCAGTGGTGGGTTGCTAACTGGTTTATTACCGGTTTGCCTGTACTTGTGCATGCACCCAATGCTTCTGCACATGCGCAGAAGCATCTGGAGGGTGAGCAGAGCCTCCTGCTGCTGCCACTACCGGTTCGGCTGAACTAGGCTGAACCGGGAGCAACCCATATCTGTATACTACCAATCTTGCATTGATTTGGAAAAGTTCTGGTCTGCAATTTTATAGTTATCATTTTAAGATTCATGTTCAAAAGATCTCCACCTCAAAACGTACTGTCACCTGGAAGACAATTTTGGAGCACTGAGTATTGTAAAAGAATTCTTTGTCTTCTCACTTATTTCAATTCCTTCAAGCCTCACAGAGCAGGAATAGAAAAAGATTAGGTTTATATAAAGGCCAAATATGTGTGTGCATTTGTACATAGAGGAAAGAGGTAATGAAAGCAGAGAAACATGGAGAAAATTCTGATCCTGGTCTACTTGCCTCTAGACCACGGGTGTCAAACTCACGGCATCAAGTTGCTGCCACGTGACGTATCGTGACTTTTTTCCCTTTGCGGAGCTGGGGTGGGAGTGGTCTACCCATTACACATCCGGCCCACAGGGCACGCCTGTTTGACACCCCTGCTCTAGACTGTATCTAAAAGTAGTTGCTCAAAGAGAATTTAGTTCTTGACAATCCAAAAACTTCATATTTATCTACAAGGTCGTAATAGAAAATTATTTTTAAAAATAGACAGCCTTAGAAGCAATGAAAAAAACAGAAATTTTACTTTGCATTAAGAGAAAATAGAAATATTAATTCCACATTTCCAGTCCCAAACTCTCTTGTTGAAACCTTAATGCATGACACTGTTGTATGCCTGACACTCTTTGTATAAGCATACATTCACCATGCGATACCCATTGCTTAAAATGGTTCTTGTATAGCAAAATATCATGCTATAAAGATAGTTAACAAATTTAATAGACATAGTTAGACATAAATAGATAGATAGATAGATAGATCTCACAGATACTCATAGAAATAATTCCAGATGCTGCCTCCAAATGTTTGAAGTAATGGAATAGATGCTCAATTGCTATGTGGAAATCGGACTGAGAAGAGGTCACCACAATCTGGATGTAAATAATTCTGTATAAGCAATATACTTTTTGATTCAACACATTATGACTCTTGAGCATCTGCTTCTGACACCACTAGTTTCTAAGAGAGATAAAATCTCTAGAGATTTCCTTTCCCTGGAAAGTTGGAACCAGATCTATGGTAAGAGCTAAGGGGAAAAGGCTAAAACCAAAAACAACGAACTAAACAGAGCTACTTATTTTTTTTAAAAAAAATCTGGGAGGGAACTCAAAGGGTGGATGACTGGATCATATTAAACAAGAATTATTTATATTGAAAACAAATTGTGACAAAAGTTTGGAAAGTAAATGAAGGTATTAAAGATTCGGTGCCCTACCTATGGTGTTTTCACTACAGAAATAATTAACATTATCTAACACA